>NC_022023.1:2752358-2757375 GCF_000317375.1 Microtus ochrogaster
GGTTTCTCTGTAGCTTTGGTGCCTGTCCCGGAACTAGCTCTGTAGACCAGGCTGGCCTCGAACTCACAGAGATCCGCCTGCCTCTGCCTCCCTAGTGCTGGGATTAAAGGCGTGCGCCACCACCGCCCAGCTTCTATCCTTAATTCTAAAGCCAGAACCACACGCCTGAAGCTGCCAAGTTCTTCTGCGTGCTGGGGCTGGAACATGGCCCCTTCCTTCAAATCCATCTTCACCTGTTTTCTGTTTTTCACTGTCTAAGTTTGGCTGTCTTTGAACTTGCTCTTTAGACCAAACTCAGAGATCCGCCAGCTTCTGCCTCCTCAGTGCTGGGATTAAAGGTGTGTGCCCCATTACACCCTGCTCCCAAATTTTTCTTCAGTTTCTTTTCACAAGTTGGAACCTTAGCTGGGTGGGGTCTTGCCCTGAGGTCACCCCTCCCTTTATCTCCTTGAACACAGCATTTAGCTTTATTCCACTTCCTGGTACTCTTTTTTTCTTTAAAATTTACATTTTGTAATTTACCCTGCTCAGCTTGCTCCTTTTCATTATTAATTTTCATTAGAGTGACCACTCAAAACCACACAACAGCGTCTATACTAGGCTGCTTTGAGATTTCCTCTGCCAATGGAATTAGTTCAAAATTCTTCACTTTAGCCTGAGGCAGACTTTTCAGACAAGGGCAAAAGACAGCTGCCTTCTTCACCAAAATATCACAAGAACGATCTGTAGGCAACATAGTAAAATTCTTCTCTGAAACCTCTTGAAGTGAGCCCCCAGCAGTTCAAATGACCTTAGCACCTCTGTCTTCCATGTTCCTACGAGCATGGCCCTTAAGCAGTGCTTAAAGCAGTCCACTGTTCATAATCCAAAGCACCGAAGTCCAAATTCCTCCAAACAAGCACATGGTCAGGCATATCACGGCACGACCGGACTCCTGCTTGCAACTTCTGTCTCAGGGTCTCCGCTGGTGTGCAGAGACACCATGACCATAGCAACTCTTATAAGGAAAACACTTCAGAGGTTCAGTCCATTATCATCTGGGGGAGTGTGGTGGCATGCAGACAGGCATAGTGCTGGAGAACTAGCCAAGTGTCCTACATCTTGCAACAGGAAGTCAAACTAACAGTCACACTGAGGAAAGCTCGAGCAAAAGAGATCTCAAAGCCTGCTCCCACAGTGACACACCTCCGAACAGTGCCTTGGGAGCAATTTTCTTTCAAACCACCAGACCCTCCATCTTTTCTACTGTCAGCTTCTAAGGCCTAAACCAGGAACCAGTCATCTATAAGGCTCTGCCCAAGTTTCCCGTGTTCAGAGCTCTCCTCTCATTGCGCATGGTGGTTGATACTTTTAATCCCAGCACTCAGGGAGGCAGAGACAGGAGGATCTCTGTGAGTTCAAGGCCAGTCTGGTAGAGTAAGGTCCAGGCCACACAGGGTTACGCAGTGAGCTCCTGTCTGAACAAACAAACCAACTCTGTTCTGGGGTCCTGCTCGGGAGGTGGAGGCAGGCAGATCTCTTTGAGTTCGAGGCCAGCCTGGTCTACAGCGGGAGTAGCAGGACAGGCTCCAGAGCTACAGAGAAACCCTGTGAATCTGGACATAAAGCTCTCAGCTCCAGGGCCAGGCCTGTCTGTGTGCACACCATACTCCTTGCTATGATGATGAATGAACACTCCAAAACCATGAGCAAGCCCCCAGTTAAACGCTTTCTTTGAGAGAAGTGTTGCAGCCAGACAGTGGTGGCGCACACTGTTGATCGCAGCACTCGGAGGCAGACACAGGTGGACCTCTGTGAGTTCAAGGCCAGCCTGGTCTAAGGGGTGAGTTCTAGGATGAAAGCCAGGGCTACACAGAGAAACCCTGTCTTGAAAAATCAAAAATAAATAAATAGTGTTGCCTTGGTCATGGCTCCCCTTCATAGCGGTAGAACAGGGACTAAGGTGGGGTAAGGTGAAGGTCAGTGAGTTCAGAAGGCCCTGAGTTCAGAAAGTGGTACTTTTTTTTCTCTTTTGGATTTTATTTATTTATTTTATGCATAAGAGTGTTCTATCTGCACATACACCTTTATTCCAGAAGAGGGTATAGGATCCCAGATCCCACTGAAGATGGTCATGAATTACCATGCAGCTGCTGGGGATAGAACTCAGGACCTCTGGAAGAGCAGCTAGTGCTCTTAACCACTGAGCCACCTCTCCAGCCCAGAAAGTGGTGCTTAAGGGTTGAGTCATACAGCTCAGGAGCATCTCCCAAATATGTGCAGTGTTTCCAAGCCTAACACTACAGAATGACAAACTGGTAATGAGAGCCATAAGCAGCAGAGGCAGTAGCAGCCTCAAAAGGTCTGAAACCTCTTGAAGCATCTTGTTCAAACACAACTCGGCGACCGCCTGTTGCTGGGCCTCACTTAACACTTGGCAACTCTTTACCCATTTTAATTAATTTCTTCCACATTTGGTGGTGGAGTCAGGCAAGCATTCTGTCACTGAGCTCCATCCTCAGCATTCATATATTTTTAATTTTTTTTTCTGTTTTGTTTTTGAAGACAGGGTTTCTCTATACAGCCCTGGCTGTCTTGGAACTCATTCTGTAGACCAGGCTAGGCTGGCCGTTAACTCACAGAGATCTGCTTGCCTTTGTCTCCTGAGTGCTGCGATTAAAGGCCTGCGCCACCACTGCCTGGCTCACATTTCTGTATTGTGGGAGATAAAACCCCAGACCTTGGGAATGTAAGAGTCTCTACTCCCTGCTACATCCTCAGCCCTACTTTATTTTTTTATTTTTTATTTATTTATTTATTTATTTTTTTTATTTTATTATTTTTTTTTTTGGTTTTTTTTTGAGACAGGGTTTCTCTGTAGCTTTGGAGCCTGTCCTGGAACTCCCTTTGTAGACCAGGCTGGCCTCAAACTCACAGATATCCGCCTGCCTCTGCCTCCCGAGTGCTGGGATTACAGGCGTGCGCCACCACCGCCCGGCTCAGCCCTACTTTAATATGGAGTCTGTGGTGCTAAGTGATTCCCTCCAAGCCTTTACAAGCACACCTTGAGGGGGTCTAGGACACACCACCCTCAACACGACATGACCAGAATATGCTGTGTCTCCTCAGGAATATGGACTGTTTAGTTATTTTGAGAAAGTGCAGGCATCGGAGCAGCTCTGGACAGATGTAGAAGGGGGGGCTGCAAGTGCACAGGAAACTCATTAGGACCGAGAAGGGAGCCACTCCGAGACGGCTGTGGTCACCTGAGGTGGTCACCTGAGACTTCCGTCTGTATGAGAAGCTAACCCATATTCATTACACATTTCCTCCCCCCACTCTCCCATAATTCCCTACCACTGTCTGAAGTTCAAGCTCTTCCTTTCTCTAGTCCAGGATGCTGTATACACTCAATCACAAATTCTTGGAGCCTCATCTCTGTGGACTCCCAAAGGTGCACACGCTGACCAAAATGGGCTTCCTCCTGTTCGTCTGCTTTAGCCGTCCAGGGCATCTAATGCCCATTTTTCTTTCCTACAATACTCTCGTCCCCTCCAGTTTGTAGACAAGGGAAACTGAGGCTCAGAGAGGGTCGGTTGTATCTATCAGTGGAGGAGCTGAGATCTGAATCCGATCCTGAACCTTACACTTCTCAGTTTTCTCTATCACAGGATGAACGTATTCCCTGGTACGCAATGAAAGCAGAGACGCCCACGTCCTCACGCTCTGTATACACCAGCGTGGAGTTCTGCCCACTGATGCCTGAGGACAGGGGACAAAGTCCCAGGATGACGAACAGCACCTGCACAATACAATGCAGGTCCACTGAGCCTTTCCCCAGCAACCTAGGTCTTTCAAGGCCAGATTCGAAAGGTAAGCGAAGCAAACTGGATCAGGAAATAGAAGTTCCAAGCAACGGCCCTGTGTGTGAATGAACAGTTCTCTTATGAAAGTTTGCCCAATCACTTAAAACACCAGAAAAACACAAAACAACAACAACAAAGAAAATAACAAAAACCCCAGCCTCACTCCCTCTCTGGGCCAATCACACCGTGACCCTTAAGGCACTGGTCGGGCCAGTGGGCCGGGGTGCCCCACCTGGCCCTGTGGGAAGGGGCAATTTCAGTCCAGGGCCCGAAAACCAACACCTACAACCTTGAACTAAGATCTCTGAGATAGAAACAAGGGACAGTACTGGTTGTAGGTGTGTTAGATATAGTGGCCTCTTTAAGATCAGAAGGGGGAAACTGAGGCTCAGGAGATTAGGTAACTTGCCCAAAGCAGTGGCCGGCTGTGTGGAAGCTATTCCGTCTGCAGGGTGTGCACTCTGCAGCCTTTGCCCTGTAGGTGTTTCCACATCGGCCACCTCAACTTGACTGAACTTTGACGGGCTCAGAGCCATGGGAGGCGTTGTTCTGAAGATTAGGTCACTAAAACGGCACAGCGGCAGCATGGTTATCATCCTGGTTGTGAAGGCAGCTACTTAAGACCACACACCGAGAGGAGGCTGGGCCAGATTTCCAAAGGAGGGCTCCTGAGCCTGTGCCCTGGCCAATACCAGAAGCCACAGTGTTTTATTAAGGACCAGAAACAGAATTTGAATAAGGCTCGCAATGCTTCTGGGAGGAAAACCAAGGACATTCATGAATTGATTGATTGTGGTGCCAGAGCTCAAACTAGGACCCTGTCAATGCTAGGCAACGCTGTACCAGCGAGATATTCAAACTAGGACCCTGTCAATGCTAGGCAATGCTGTACCAGTGAGATACTCAGACTAGGACCCTGTCAATGCTAGGCAATGCTGTACCAGTGAGATACTGAGCTCAAAACAGAAGATATTAAGGCTGTCCTCAAATGACAGAAAGGGCTGGACATGTGATCAGTAGGACCAACTACTGTGACAACCAGAAGCCTACAGATAATAATCCCTCTCCTTCTGCTTAACTCATTCATTCATTCTAGAGCCTAGAAATGATATGTAATCCATGCACACTTGCACGGGTCTTTCTAGATATCCCAACCAATCATTCATTCACTC
>NC_022023.1:2757610-2774252 GCF_000317375.1 Microtus ochrogaster
TGCACAGGTCTTTCTGGACGTCTCCGACAATCATTCATTCATTCATTCATTCACTCATTCATTCTAGAGCCTAGAAATGATATGTAATCCATGCAGACTTGCACAGGTCTTTCTGGACGTCTCTGACAAGAGGAACCACGGGCTTCCTGGAGAAATGAATGGCTCCTGGATTTTTTTTAAGGGAAATTTCCAGGTAAGCCCGGAACTTCCTTTGCCAGATAACAAAGAACAAAGACTAATAAGTTCATGTCAGAAGAATACAGGAGCTGGTCGCAAGGACAGGTTTAGGATAATCTGAGTATCAAAAATAAAAACAGCGACAGATTTCAGCACACTGGATTTTTTTTAATGGGTCCATAATCTCACTGCAGAAAGAGAAAAACGGGTGAGGGGGAACAGGGAACGAGAAAGAAGGTGCACCAGGCAGTGGGCGGTCCTGGTCCAGACTTCGTTCCTTTTCCTGTGGCTGTGACAAACTATCCTGACTGAAAGAATCCAGAGGAGGAGCTGATTCTAGGACACAGCCCAGTGCGGCGTGTGTGTGTGTGTGTGTGTGTGTGTGTGTGTGTGTGTGTGAGTGTGTGAGTGTGAGAGTGTGTGTGAGCGCGCGCGCGTGTCAAGGGCAGCACGGGGGTTGCGGCCTAACACGTGATCACACTGAGGAGGCACAGCACGTGGTCACACTGCGCCCAGTCAAGACACAGAGGGAAATGAGTGCTCACTGTTGCCCAGTTCCCTTCCTCCATTTATATAGAAAGAGATAGGTCCCACCCAGCGTTAAGATGGCTCTTATGGCTGGATGTCGTGGCAGATGTTTATAATCCCAGCACTCGGGAGGCGGAGGCAGGCGGATCTCTGAGTTCGAGGCCAGCCTGGTCTAAAAGTGACCAGTACGGCTAAGGCTACATAGTGAGACCTTGTCTTGAAGAAACTGAAAAGCTGAGTCTTGTGGTAGTTGGAGTGAGAATGTCCGCAGTAGGCTCGGATGTTTGAATACTTGGCCTCCAGTTGGTGGCGGTGTCTGGGTAGGTTTAGGAGGTCTGACCTGGCTGGAGGAATAATATGTCACTGGGGGAGGGCTTTGAGGTTTCTCTGCTTCCGACTTGCAGTTCAAGATGTGAGTTCTCAGCTGTCCCTACTGCCAAGATGGACTCTTAGTCCTCTGGACAGACTCAAACAAACTCTTAAATTGCCTTGGTCACAACAAAAATAATCCAGATAACCTCCCATGGCATGACCAGAGGCCCACCTCCAAGGTGACTGTAGATTCTATCTGGTGGACAATTACCACTAGCCATCACGGGGATATAGGCCTGTTTCCCCAGCACTTGGGAGGAAGAGAGAGGGAGAGCAGAAGCTCAAGGCCAGCCTGGTCTACAGGAGACCCTGTCTCAACCTACTCTTCCACCCCAAATGAACACCAATACAGAAGGAATGGAAGAAAAACACCATTTTGCAGCCTTCAGCGTTACATCATTCAGGCGAAGGTCATCAATGGGCGTGGTTGGAAGGAAGGCAGTGTAGGGCAGAGGTTCTCAACTGTCCTCCTGCTGTGACCCTTCAATACCGCTCCTCACGCTGTGGTGACCTGGCCAATAAAGTATCTTCATTGCTACATCATAACTATAAATTTGCTACTGTTATGAACCGTAATGTGAATATGTGTTTCCTGGTGGTCTTAGGTGACCCCACGAAACGGTCGTTCAGCCCCCAAAGGGGTCAAGACCCACAGTTGAGATCCGCTGGTCTAGGGAATTGTGTTACAGACATTTTCCCTGTTGCCATGGAGACATCATACGGTCATGATATTAACTACTAACCAAACGCCTCATAGAGGCCCCTGATATCTGCTTTCCAGAGTGATGGAATCAGAAGCACACATTACCAAAAAGGCAGAAACAAAAATAGCCAGGCCCCAATCACTAGTGGACTAATCAAGTATACATAAAAGATAAGACGGCTCTTCTAAGATTATTTATTTGCTCAGAGAGACGCTAACGAACGCGGTATGTGGGCTGGGTGGGACCGCATCTGATGGCTAAGGGCAACAACTCAAGATTTTCGATGAAGGGAAATCTGGAAAAAAATGTCGTATCAACCGCTAATTTGGTAACTGTTATGTAGCAGAATGCCACTATTATGAGATAGGTGCATATCGGAGAATTTAAGTTGTTTTTTTTTTTTTTTCCTCTAGGCAAGGTCTCACTATGTACCCCAGGCTGGCCTAGAAGCAATCTTTCTGCTCAGCGTCCCAAATGCTGGGATCACAGGCATGTGCCACCATGCCTGGCTAAGATAGCCATCCTTTTCCTCCCTCTCTCAGTTCACTCTTCCCATTTCTGTCCTCTTTCGTGTGTCAGGCTTTCATACAGCTGCCCTGCCCGCGCAGTCTGGAGCTCTGGGGCTCAAGCGATCCTCACGCCCCCAACTCCTGAAGGGCCCAGACTATAGGAACAAGCTGCCCAGCCTGGCTTGTAGTTAAAGTAGCTGGGAGATGTGTGTGTGTGTCTGCGGAGAAGCAAATGTGGCCAAGCATGAGCAGGTGAGTGCAGGCTGTTCTTGGAACTTGTCATAGGTCTGGCAGTTGGAGGCTAAGATAGTGAGCGAGGTTCAGAGCCGGGGGAGTCGCTGAGTGGGAGATGTCCCATGGGAACAGCCTGATGTCTTCCACACTGGGATCCAGGCTTTGAGATATGGCTGCCTGGGAATGTTTCTGCCACTTCCTCCTGAGCCTAGAATCTGCTGCTGTTACGTGGCAAGAGCTACTTCTGTAGCCACAGTGCGTTGAGTGTAGGCGGTAAGAACCAGTGGGGCTTTTAGGGGTCGAGGACAGTGTATGGTTTTTGGACGGAATCAAGTTTGCTGTAGGTTCTGCCGTGTCCTAGCTGTGTAGCCAGTGGCCAGTTCCCAGGGAAGACTGGAGCAGGAATAATAAGGGTTACAGCTGACTCAGCATTTCCAACTGCTAATGAGTCAACATGCTCATCTCTACGAATCGCACAGGCGAATCAGACTCTCTCTCTCCTTCTCTCAGGACAGGGTTTCTCTATGTAGCCCCAGCCGTCCTGGAACTCAAGAGATCCACCTGCCTCTGCCTCCCGAATGCTGGGGTTAAGGAGTGGGCCACCTCGGCCCAGAGAAACAGATGCTCTGCTTTATAGACCACGGCAGGCCATCTCCTTCCTCTGTAACTTGGCTTCTGCCATCCCCTATGCCAGGAATTCAAAGAGAAAAAATCCCACTTTGCTGCCCGGCCTCGCATATGCAATTCCTGTCTCCCTCTTCTGTGGCTCCTAGCACCTTCCCTCCGCGCATTATTAGCACAGCTAACTAAGTAGATGGGCGTCTGGCCTCGCTGTGGGCTGGGAAGCCCCTCTCTACGCCCAGAAACAGGCTGGGCAGGGACTGGAAGCAGAGTACACTTTTTTTTTCTTACTTTGTTTAGTTTGAACCATTTCCACCTTCCCTGACAGACTTATTTACCAACAGGAATATTTATTTCCCTGTCTTGGAGACAAATATTTTTGAAACACTTCATTTTGAAATACTTGAATTTTCTGTTTGGAATCAAAGTCCTGGGACAAGGTCTCTCTGACTGCTGGGCTGTCAGGCAATGAAGACTGCCATTGTGGAGGGGAGTGGGCAGGGCACTGGGCACATTTCAAAGAAGACGGCGTTCCAAGTGTCTACCGGTCAACTAGCAGCTTCCCCACCTAACCCGGTTAGGTCACCAGCTTATGGACTTTGGCTGAGAGTCGGGCAGACTTCACCTTCACCCTGCACACCCAACAGCTGTGTCCAACCTGTAAGAGGCCATAGGACCAACTTAGCAAGAGAGGACAGGTACCTTCTAGACTCAGTTCACACAAGGGACCCTGGACTTTGTGACCATCAGCGCAGCGGGGGAGGTTGGAGTAGGCTGGAAGAAGAAAGCACCCAGCCAGATGCTATTTCCCTGCTTGTACAGAAATGCTTTGTTAAAGATGGTGCAGACTCCCAACAACCATGCAGAACTTTCCTTAGCCATATTGGCTCGCTCTCCTGCTTTGTAACCACCTCCTTTCTCTTCCCGTGGTCTTTCCACGCCTCGCATCAGTGATAATGAGAAACAAAGGGCTTTCAAACCCCTCCAGCCTGAAGACACCGTAGGAGGGTTGCCTTCTAGCTCAGCGCGTGGAGGAGCCGAGGGAACTCGTCCCGAAGCACAACTTTGGCAGGTAGATCAGGTTTATTTCTTCCCTACACTACCACAGACCCAACCTGTTTCCCCGGCCTGCAGAAAAAGGCTGGGTCGTTGAAGGCGTTTGCGGCGAGTAACTTATCACCCGTGTTCCTCAAATGGAAACGGATGAGGCGAAGCCTTTGCGGGATGCGAGAGTCGACTGAGTTTTGTGTGTGACGCACTAAGCACCGAGGATGGGCTCTTTATTTCTTAGTCACATGGAAAGAACGGTGCTGTGTCCATCCACGGGTCCACAGTTCAACCACACGCCCTGGGGTGGCCAGAGCTGGGAGGGGGTCCCTGTCATCCCTGTGGTTCACCCTGAGCCCCTTCACCTGACCCAGCACCCTACTCCTGGGCGCTGCAACCCGACCCTTGGGGGCTCAGACAGACAAGACGCCCCTGCTCATCTGCAGACCCCGCCCCTCTCCCCACCCATCCAAAGCTCCTCCCACAGAGCGCCCTTCCCCAGCCCCGTCCCCCCCACCAGCTCCGTCCACCCCACCACCACCAAACGCGCCCCTCCCCCGCGGCCAAGGGCGGGGCCACCCCACTTCACTGATGAGACCATCGAGGCGGCAACAGATGATATTTCACGGCGGGACAGGTGCCCTGCGGGCCCCACTACGCGTCTGCTGGGTCCCGAGCGTCCCCTCACCCCCGGCGCACCGCACCCACCTCCAGCCCTCGCTCCGCAGCCTCCCCTCCAGCCAGCGCAGCTTCGCCAGGGGGTGGGCCGGGCGGGGGTACGGGCGGGGCACCCCGGGCCGCGCGCTGGCCGCCGGGACTTGTAGTCCCCCTGTTGGAGCCTCGCGACGCCGTGCGCCCCCGCCCGGACTCCACCTCCCAGGAGGCAACGCAGGAAGCCGGCTCGCGACTGGCCCGCCCCACCCACCCTCGGGCCAGCTGGCCTTAAAGGGGACGCGGCCCGAGTGGCCGCCCGCGGGGGTAGCCCCCGCTCTGGCTCCGCCCCGTTTCCCGCACCTCGCCCCTCCCCCCCTCCGCTCCGTCCCGCAGCCCAGCCACCGCGCAGAAGAGTTTCACTGTCCTGGTCCATCTGGGGTTATGCGGAGCGGGGTGGGTGGAGTTGGACATCACGGTGGCGGCAGCATCCCTGAGGTCTGGGACCCCCCTGGAGGGGAGCGGAGGACCCGCCCTGACCTCGCCCGGCCCAGCCTAGTCCAGCCTGGCCCGAGCGCCCCGCCCAGGAGTGGGTTCTGAGGTAAGGCCTGCTGAAGTCCAGGAGGTAAGGGGGCCCTGGGTGTGAGTGCTGGTGGCAGGGGTGGGGGGCAGACAGTGTCTGCACCCTGATGTTTCCAGGGCTCCATACTTACCTACAGGGTTCTGAGAGCAGGAGAATGGGAGGTGGGAGGTCTAGGTTCTTCTGGGCCTTGCTGTGTGACCTTGGGCTAGTACTGCCCCTCTCTGAGCCCTAACCATCTTCATCTACTGAGTATAGAGGTGGGCCAGCTCCTGCCCCCTTCAGTACTGAGAGCACAAACGCCTAGTACCACGAAGCCTGGCAATCGTTTTTGCGGAGAAACCCCAGTCCCAGTCCGGGCTGGGCAGGGGTGTGATGGCAGAAGGATGGGAGAGGAGGGGACCCCAGCGAGAGTACAAACCAAGGATCCGGAGAGGCTGCCTGGTCGTCTTAGCTTAACGGAATCTGGATCCCTTGACAACCCTTGCAGATTGGACAACCGAAGCGTAAACTCGTGTCCCCTCCTCCCAGAAAGGCTGGGTTAGTCAGGGGTAGTTCTGGAGGCAGGGGTTGAGTGTGGCCAGTCCCAGAGGTGGAACAATGCTCCTGTCATCTTCCGTGTTCTCTCTCATTCCTCTTCAGCAATAGGACACTTGCTTGTCCCCAGCAAAACCCTTGCTCGGGGCCAGACAAGGCCTCCCAGAGGAAGGGTGCCCTCAGGGCTGCCTTGGTCAGGCACTAAGTTAAAAAGCGGACATTCTGCAGCTCAGAGACCCCAGGGTGCCCCCAGGAAGCCCTGGCACCCATGGAAGGAAGTCAGGGTGTGAGGTGTGAATGTGAGGGGCCGAGGGAAGGTGAATCCCCCTCCATCCCTAGCACAGGGCAGGAACCTGCTGACCCTCCCTCCTCCTTTGGAGGCCATCTGGGAACACCTGCCCTAGGGGCTAACCAGGAACAGGGTTTTTAACTCTACTTCTCTGCCTTGCTTGTGTGGACCATTTCTGGAGTGGCTAGGGGCTCTTTCAGTCTTGTCCAGTGGCCTCTGTGGGGGTATCTCACAGATGCTCAAGGGTTGAGGACCAGGCCCAGGCAGGGGAGGGGGCAGGAACTGCACTCAAGGTTAAGCCTGTCTCTGGAAGCTACTTTCCTGGTCACATCCTTGGATTTTATCTCGTGTTGCTGTCGTGTGCGTCTCTCAGCAATAGCTAGGCACACCTTCACGGCCACCTCTGTCCATCCTGGGCGCCGTGTACAGGACAGGATTGGATCTACTTCCTGCAGCATCAGGCCCTAGCCAGGTGGGTGAGAGGGCATGTCGAGAGGAGTTGGACTGCAGAGAGTGAAGAAGCCAAGGCGGCCTTGGAGCCAGACCTCTGAGCCTCGCTCTGTGGAGGGACAGGGAATGGCCTGCAGACTGGGCATTGCGGGATGAGTCAGAACCAGCCAGGAGAGAAGAGGCGAGCCCTTTCCAATAGAGAGGACACCAGCAAAACAAAACAAAACACAAACCCTTCTCAAATTCCCATCCATGCCTTGTGTCAGTGTTGTGTCTCCCAGATAGCCTCAGCGCCTGGCTTTCGAGTGTGGGTTTTGTCGGAAGGGGCTAGTCGCCTTGAGGTTCTGCGTAGCCAGGCAAGAAGGAACTTTTCAGAAATGAGGTTCATCTGACGGCATTGCTGGGAGAGTTGGGCCCAGAGAGAGGCTGAGGAGGTGATGAAGGCTGAGCTGATCACTAGGGGTCTCGGTCTCTGGTCTCTTTCTCCCTCTCCACAGCCCCCAGGTGGTGATAGAGAGGAGCCAGGTCCCCCCTAGAGGAAGCAGGGAACTGTCAGCACACAGCCCAAAGGCCAGGGGTTATCCATGAAAAGGCCAGGGCCTCTGGGAGGGGTGTTGCTTCTCCCAGGCGGCCTGGGACATACAGACAGAATGTGCCTGGGCACCCAGGTTGGAAGGCTGGCAGGGTGAGGATACAGCTCAGGGCCTGGGCAAGGGCATCAGCCCTGGCTGGAAAAGGCCAAGGACTAAGTGGCCATGCATCTTCCATTTGGGTCTCAGAGGCTGAGAGGTGAGGGAGTTGCTTCCTCCATAACCAAGACCACCATGGCGGCCGTGTCTGGCTAAATTAAAAACTGCGACCCTCCAGGACTTGTGCCTTTAGTGGAGGATGGATCAGATGAGGAGTGAGGTTTAGAAAACTCCTGTCCTGGTCCAGGCAAGGGAAACAGAGGAACTGATGTCGGGGGAGCGTGGAAACAGATGAACTGAGGGAATTCCTAGAGGCAGCTGGCAGTGCATGTTCTCTCCACGACAGAGGACCAATGAGAGACTCATGACTGCCCAGGCCACCATCTTTTCTTTTCTTCTTTTTTACACTGACCCAACCCTGGGAGTGGCAGACGCAGAACAGCTCCCATTTTCCAGAGAGAAAGCTGAGGTGCTAGTTCTGAGGGGAAGCCTCTGCCCTGTCCCTGATGCAGGCTCTAGCGAGGGAGGAAGGGCTGCTTGCTGCACTTGGTGTGGGACTGGCTGCACTCAGAGCTTGTGTGGACACGCCATCCCTGCTGGGTAACCCAGCCTGCACCTCCGAGAAAGGTGGCCTACAGCTCTTTCCGGGGGCAGAGCGGGGTGGGGGGGGGAGGGGAACGCCAGCTGATTCTGTGTCCTGGAAACGTGTCTCCCTCTGCTCCCTACACCTGCCCTCCTTCTCTGGTGTGCGACCAGGAGTCAGGTGAAGTCAAAACCTCCGAAGCTCTTTTGCATGAATGCATCCAGGATGTCGCGGAGTGGGTTTACTGGTAACCATGGTGACAGCTGACCCAACTGCTTGCGTAGGAGTTGGAGCAGGTAGCAGGGGTGGTGCTTTGTGTAGAGGCCAAAGACTGGGAAAGGCTGGCTCCGGGGATTGGAACTTCGGGTGGTACTGGAGGACGGGGCTTCCAGCTGCCAAGTGCGGCCCACCCGAGGTAGTGTCAGGTAAACTGGCAGGGAATTGTGGGTGTTTGATTATTCGGTTTCTGTGGTTTAATCTAAGGCCATTTATCCCCATTTTTAAAATGAGAAAAGCAGTGTATATATATATATATATATGTATATATATATACATATATATATATATATTCCTTATTCAAGGTCACACAGTGCAGGTCTCCATTTCTACTTTGATTTTTTTTTTTAAATCGTTTTCTAGAACCTTCCCTGGCTCCAGAATTCCATTTGTGCCTGCCCTTTGCCCTCACCCTCTATACATGATGCTAGAGTCTCATTGATTAAGGTTCCTTCTCAGCAGTGTGCGTTCTGGGCTTTCTTGGCAGCCAGGGTTAAGAAGCATGACCTACCCACTAGTCTACACGGCCTAGGGGGTTGATGACAGCAACTGCCTTGTTAGGGGGCCCAGGGTGACGTGGTGGGGGTGGGGGGGGTGCCCTCCTACTTTCTGTTAATTCTTCTTGTGGTGCTGGGGATCCAACCCTGGCATCCCCAGCCTCTAGGCTGGATCCCGCTTTGCACCGCCTGTTGCTCTCTCTACTGGCATCTGCTTCCACTGCTGTGCTTCGCCTCCTTAAGGACCCGGATTTTGCTTCTAGAGCAGCGGGAATTGGCGTCTCTCGAGAATTTCCTCACGTCCGGCACCACGCTAAGGGCGTCTTGGTTCCTTTTCATAGCCCAGAGAGTGAGAGGTTCAAGGGGCTGGGTAATCTTTCTGGTAACCAGAATGCATGCCAGATAGGCCTCTGTCAGAGTAAGCGTGGAGTCTCACCTACCATCCTCCTGCTGCCTAACTGAGGAGGCCCTGGACAATTTGACTGCTTTTTCTAAGGTGAAATCATTATTTAAAGAGAACAATGAGAGCCGGCACTGGTGGCTCACACCTGTAATCCATCACAGCCCTGAAGAGGCTGGAGGAGGACACCACGAGACTCAGGTCAGCCTCAGCTGCAAAGTAAAACCCCATCTAGAAGCAAAACATACAAACAAAATGAAAACAGATAAGCAAACCCCAAGAAGCAGGCGTGGTAATTGATGCCTGCGATTTGAGCAACTGAGAGGTGGGAGTGTTGCCTAGGGTGTGTGAGGTCCTAGGTTCAATCCCAGCATTATCAGACAAATGGAACTTCACAGTGAGATGCTAAGAGCCCGTGGGCTAAAGGCCTTTTGATGCTGAGGTGGCGAGGCTAGCATTTGGGGGCCACTGATCTAGGCTACAGTGTACCCTACAGCCATGGAACTCCAAAGGTTCTAACTTGGTGTGGCAGATGCCAGCCACTGAGACATAAGCTTGGTCCCTGTCCCAGGGAGCTTACACCCCGAGACAGACTTAAAAAAGGGGCCCCTGGAGAAAGACATGCAGTAATTAATGGTAGGCGCAGTTCAGAGGCAGGACACAGAAGTGTGCATCTCCACAGAGCCTGGTGTGTAGTTGGTTCCAGAACAGCTCAGGTTCTGAGTCAAGTGTTCTGACCCCTTGTTCAGAAAATGTCTGGCTGTCCTCACTCAGCTGCAGTGGGAAGCTTCGGTGGTTTTCATGGACTCAGCAAATGAGGCAGCTACTGTGGTTTTTGCCTAGGATAGGATTATGCAGAGAAAGGGCCCTGTCTTCTCTTAGGTGCCAGCTAGATAAGGGTGGGCCAGCGGTACCTGTGAATATCAGCCTGAGACTCGGAGCCAGATGGCTCAGTGTGCAGGGCGTTTATACCGAAGGGCAGTGAGGCCCTGACTTACCCAACACAAGCCTGACATGTGCTAAGCTACCCGCTAGGTGCCGGGAGGCAGATACACAAACCTTGACTTCACTGGTGGGGAGGCGGACACCTGCCAGGGGCTGTAGAGGAGCTGGGCAGGGTGTTCTGAGGTCTGAAGCAAGGAGGGAGGTCTGGTGAAGCTGCTCCGAGCGCCCGCTAAGTGTCTTGGTTACTTTTCTATCGTTGTGATAAACGCCACAACCAAGGCAACTTGTAAAAGAAAATGTTTAATTTGGACTTGATGGTTTCAGAGGGTTCGAGTTCACGATGGGTGAGCAAAGGCGTGGTAGCAGGAGCAGCTGAGAGCTCGCATCTTGTTTGGTAAGCAGGAGGCAGAGAAAGCTAACTTCTGAACCCTAAAAGTCAGTATTATGGCACCCCCAAGACCACACCTCCCACTTCTCAAATAGGCCTTTACGTGGGAACCAGGTATCCCACCGCGAGCCTGTTGGGGGCCCGTTCTCATTCAAAGCACCCCATCAAGCGAGGAGAGGAGGGGCCGAATGCATGAGACCAGAACAGGGTGGGCAAAGGGCAGGGGCTGAGGCTGGAGACGCAGGGAGGGCCCTGGGGTGAAGGGCTGTGGAGCCAGGCTGGGTGGGAGGGCCAGTGAAGGCCTTTGGGATGATAGGCTTCACCCGTGGCAGCTGGAGAGGGAACAGGCTTAGCCTAGAGTTTTCCAGGTGCACAAAAACACCCCAAGGGAGCGAGGGTTTCTTGCAGCTCCCTTCTCAGCGTAACAGTCAGGGTGGGGCGGTCACGGGGCAGAATTTGAAGCAGCTGGTCACTGCACGCTCAGGAAGGAGAGGGCAATGAGGGCTTGTGGTCCGGTCACTTTCTCCTCCCAGCCCAGAGGATGGTGGGTGGGTCTTTGATCCCAAATCAATCAAGATAACACCCCACAGGTGGCCAGAGGCAGAAATCCCTCTCTGGTGTGTCCAGAAGCAGGTCTTGCAGGTGATTCTAGGTCCTATCAAATTGATAATAACGTAATCCACCGCGAGGGTGGTCTGGCAGGACCGGGAGTGGCTCACTTCGGAAAGGAAAAGCAGTTTGCCCGGTGTCTGATAGTGGTAGGGCCTTAGAGATGTGGTACAGCACTTTCCAAGAGAAGTTTCTAAACTTGTCGGTGATCTGCGAAAAGGGTCTTGGGCGGAGCCTAGTCCCCGCCCCTCCCCAAGTGCCTTTCCCAAGACTATTGCGTTTCTCAGGAGTGTCTGTAGTCACCAGCGAGGTGAGAAGGCGCCCAGCAGCCAGAGCTGTTCCCAGGGGCTGGGCAGGTGCTAAAGATATTCGTGTGTGTGTGTGCGCCATTTTACAGGCTAGAAAACCGTGGCCGTTCTCCGGCGTCAGCACCCAGGGATCTAGACCGGGGTGTGTGTCAGAGCGCCACCCTCTCTGCCCCCAGCCGCGTGTGGCCGTCATGGACAAGATCCTGGAGGCCGTGGTGACTTCGTCCTACCCCACGAGCGTGAAGCAAGGACTGGTGCGTCGCGTGCTGGAGGCGGCGCGGCAGCCCTTGGAGCGGGAACAGTGCCTGGCGCTGCTGGCCCTGGGCGCGCGCCTCTACGTGGGTGGCACGGACGAGCTGCTGCGCCGCGTGGGCTGCCAGCTGCTGCACGTGGCGGGGCGCCACCACCCCGAGGTCTTCGCCGAGTTTTTCAGCGCGCGCCGCGTGCTGCGCCTGTTGCAGGGCGGCGCGGGGCCCCCCGGGGCGCGCGCGCTGGCCTGCGTGCAGCTGGGGCTGCAGCTGCTGCCGGACGGGCCTGCGGCCGACGAGGTGTTCGCGCTGCTGCGGCGCGAGCTGCTGCGCACCGTGTGCGAGCGGCCCGGGCCCGCCATCTGCGCACAGGTTGCCCGGCTGCTGGCGCGTCACCCGCGCTGCGTCCCCGACGGCGCGCACCGCCTGCTCTTCTGCCAGCAGCTGGTGCGGTGCCTTGGTCGCTTCCGCTGCCCGGCCGAGGGCGAGGAGGGCGCCGTGGAGTTCCTGGAGCAGGCCCAGCAGGTTAGCGGGCTCCTGGCGCAGCTGTGGCGCGCGCAGCCCGCCGCCATCCTGCCCTGCCTCAAGGAGCTGTTTGCCGTCATCTCCTGCACAGGTGCGTGTGCAGCCCGGGCTGGGGAGGGCACTCGGGCTGGATCTGGTGCGAGTTGCACACGGAGGCAGACTGCGGCGCTTGGTTTTAGTGCGCAAATCTACCGCGGGCGTTTGCTGTGGGTATCATTCGTGGTGCGGCCGGAAATGCGGGGAGCACACTACGTGGGGCGGAAGATGAGATTAGTTTGGGAGGGCAGAATGGTGGGGGATCCTGGGCTTTAGGGTCAGGAAGGCTTGGTCTGGAGTCATTAGCATCTGGCAGTGGGGGAGCTTGCAGGCGATACTTAAACTCAGGCTCTATCTTTTTTAAATTTTTTAAATTTTTATTTCACGTGTATGCGTGTTCTGCCTGTGTGTATGTTTGTACACTGCGTGTGTACCTGGTCCGCTGAGATCAGAATAGGGCACTGATCCCTGGAAGTTAAGGATGGTTGTGAGCCACCGTGTGGATGCGGCGAACCGAACTCGATCCTTCTGCAAGAACCGCTGAGCCATTTCTCCAACTCCTGAACTCTTGACATCCAGTTGCCAGCCAGCAACTTAGATTCTAGCGTGGATGACTGAGTTGAAGGCTGTGATTTTTCTGATCTTAGGGCTGTCGTGCGGGGGAGGGGGCAGGGAGGAGAGAGCCAGGGCCAGCCTCTGTACCACGGCCTGTCTTCTGTACAACTGCACAAGAGTTTGGCATTAAACGTGCCTTCTCACATCCCCCCACTTTGTGTAGCTGCACCTGGGATGTCCTTTCCTCCCAAGGCTAGTTCCAGCCTGAGCTCTTCCACAGGGCGGCTCTGCACGTCTGGTTGTCAGCTTATGCCAGTGAAGGGTTTTGAATGACTGTGTTAAATGGAATCAGAGGCTTTGATGCTGTAGGGGGAGGGGAGGTGGCTCCACGTGCTATCTGCCTAAGTAGTGAGAGCAGGAGGGCACGGAGAGCTGAGGCTAGCCCTGTTCCAGAGGAAGAGCCGCCGTCCAGCGCCTTGGCCAGTGTGGTCCAGCACCTCCCGCTGGAGCTCATGGATGGTGTGGTCCGGAACCTCAGCAATGACGACAGTGTGACAGACTCCCAGATGCTGACTGCCATTAGCAGGTGGGTGCTGAGGTTAGTGGGTGCGGGTGGGCTTTCCCCCCACTTCTCTCTGAAGCTCTTGACTGTGGATGGGGACTCAGGCTCTCCGCGGTCAGAGGCTAGGCTCATCTCTGAGTTCTACGGTCCTCCTCTGCTTGGCCTTGGGTTAGCTGTAAAGGACAAAGTCCTGCCTCAGTGATCCCACCAGACTGTGTGCTAGCGTGTGACTCTGAACCCTCGGCCTCATTTTCCCCCTGTATGAAAAACAGAGGTGCATGGTAGGATGAGATGATAAAGATAGGGGCTGAGGGAGTGCCCCGGTAGTGAGGAGTGCTTGCCCCTGGGGACCTGAGTGCAAACACCCACCTCCTGGCATGGCTGTGCATACAAGTGACTTCAGGATTGAGGAGGCAGAGATGGGCAAATCCTGGGGGTTCCATGACCAGTCAGCTTCAGGCTCTTGGGAAACCCTGAAGACCAGTAATAGAGCAGGGCACCTGCTGTCCGTTGGATTCCGTACTATAGGCACACACGCACGTGAAAGCACACGCATGAAGACACAGGCACGCACGGTGAAAGTAGTTTTTGGTGTACTTTATGAGTCTGGAAAAGATCAGAAACAGTTTGGGTGCTTTTCGGCTCACTGCATCGGTGTTCGTCCCCCTCACTTGAATGTTGTCACCCCGTGAGCTAGCTTAACTTGCCTGCCTTGTGACCTCTGACTAGGCGGCCTGTACTCTTCTCTTCAGGCCTTGGCCTGTGCAGACTTCATCAATCTGGCATGCCTCCCTCCGCTGTTCTTCCTGTACCAATGCACAGGGCACCATCTCCATAGGGTTCTCCCGGGTTTCTTGTCTTTAGTGGGTGAGGGTGTAAGCGGAGGGGGCTTGTCTTTCAGGCTTCTCGACTGTGTGGCTTCGTTTCCCTTTCCTCAGCTCTAAACTGGACATCCTTGAATGTGTTGAGGATTAGGTCAAAGTGAGCCATCCTGAGGTGCAGCACAGCATCATGGGAACGTCCATCGGGGCCATTATTCTCATGGTGGCACCGTCAGCTGAGTACCTGAGATTGGTGCTGGTTCCTGAGCACTGACCACATACCAGCCCATGCTCAGTCGGGCACATGGTCCTGGGGGGGGTGGGGGACACTGCAGGCAGGGTCTAGCTGCTGCCCTCCTATGTGATAGTTCTCGGGGGGGGGGGGGTTGTCTCGATTTGCAGCTGAAGTCCAGGCTCCGAGGGGAAGTGGTTTGCCCTGGTCCCCAGCAGGGACTTGGTGGAGCCAGAGTTCTCAGCCCAGGCTGGAGCTCTTTGCCAGGATAGACTGCAGTGCCTTCTCCCCTGTGGTCCGGTACAGTGGGTGAAAGAGTCTGGCTTCCCTCTGGAGGACTGGGAGCCATTTCTGCTGGGTGCGGGGCTCGTTTGCATTTTCCAGGAGTGTCCCGTTTGTCGCTGTGAGGGTGTGAGTCAGGACTTTATGGTCAGTCCCTGGACTCCCTGACTCTGGCTTCTGGGCCTCCCCTGTCCCACCCCCTGTCCCCCTCCCCTGTCCCACCCCCTGTCCCCTCCTCTGTGTCACCGTCACCCCCCTCACCAGGATGATCGACTGGGTGTCCTGGCCCCTGGGGAAGAACATTGACAGGTGGATCATTGCGCTGCTGAAGGGCCTGGCTGCCGTGAAGAAGTTCAGCATCCTGATTGAGGTTTCGCTCGCCAAAATCGAGAAGGTTGGTGGCCTCTGTCCAAACCTGGGCTTGTGGCCTTTCCCGCTGCTCTCTTCTGGGCACAGTGCAGGTGTGGGGTGCAGGGTCTTGGGGTCACTGTGTGACGGGGCTAATTTGCTGCTCCTCTCTGGGCCTCAAATCATAGCTCCATTACCCCGAGCGCTCATCCCAGGGCATGTCTGCCCACCCATCGCTCGCCCAACCCTGGCTACCTGCTTCACCATGCATTGCTCCATCCAGCTCCGAGGCACATTTGTCTGTGTTCTTGCGTTGTCAGCCTGTTGCTGGGTCAGCTGTGGCCATGCTTGGCTTTGGGTAGCAGCCTGGGTCTGGGGACCCCTGACACGAGCTCTTTTCCAGGTTTTCTCTAAGCTGCTGTACCCCATTGTTCGGGGGGCCGCCCTGTCTGTCCTCAAGTACATGCTCCTGACTTTCCAGCACTCCCACGAGGCCTTCCACCTGGTAAGGGCCCCACTGTGCTCTCCTCCACCCAAGACCTGGGAGACGGGAGCTGGGATTGTCGAGGCCAAGCTCTAGGTCTATTGTAGAGGTGGGAAGCAGAAGCCAGAGGATGTGTGACTCTCACCAGCACACTGTAGGGTGACAGGGCCTTGGTTGGTGACAGCTACAGTTCTTCCAGGTCAGGAGTCAGGAATTTGTTACAGGTGCTTGCTCTCCCAGCTCCCAGACAGGCCTGCCTTCTTGAGATAAAGAAATGGCATTGGGGGCTGCAGAGATGGCTCAGAGGTTAAGAGCATTGTTTGCTCTTCCAGAGGTCCTGAGTTCAATTCCCAGCAAGCACATGGTGGCTCACAACCATCTGTAATGAGGTCTGGTGCCCTCTTCTGGCCTTCAGGCATACACGCAGACAGAATATTGTATACATAATAAATATTAAAGAAAAACAAAGATGACTGTGTGGCGCTCAGCTCTATACAGTGAAGGAGGACACAGGTCCCATGAGTGCCCCCTCCATCCGCCGAGGCCCCGCCTTGCAGTCGAGCCGCCATGGGTAGCCTGGCACTCACACTAACCCCCTTTTCTCTTGCAGCTTCTCCCTCACATTCCTCCCACAGTGGCCTCTCTAGTCAAGGAGGACTCGAACTCTGGGGCCAGCTGCCTGGAGCAGCTGGCGGAGCTGGTCCACTGCATGGTGTTTCGGTTCCCAGGCTTCCCCGACCTGTATGAGCCTGTCATGGAAGCCATTAAGGTGAGTGGACGTCCTTCTCGGAGGCTGTACCATGGCTTGGGAGCAGCTTCCATTACCTGAACCCCTGCTGTTTGTCACCTGTCTGGGTCTCAAAGACTGCCTTCAGTGAGCCTTCCCTGGGCTAGTGTCCCCCTCACTTTCTTCCTCAGGTTTCAGCAGGGTCTCTCAGTGACCCCTGCAGTACCAGCACTGTGTGTCCCGAGCACTTCAGAACAGGGGTGAAACCTGGCTAATAGGGCTAGGCTGGTGTCCTGCCCTCAGCCAAGCTGGGGACCCAGGCACAAAGCAAACCAAGATGTCTTCCTGGAGGAGCTTTTGGAGCCCATTGGGGTAACAGACCTGATTACAGGAAGTCTAAGGACCATTGCTACAGTGGCGGGGGGTGG
>NC_022023.1:2774397-2819286 GCF_000317375.1 Microtus ochrogaster
GTGTGTGTGTGTGTGTGTGTGTGTGTGTGTGTGTGTGTGTGTCTGTCTGTCTGTCTGTCTGTCTCTGTGTTTATATATGAAGAGGCCAGAAGAGGGCTAGAGCTGGAGACCAGTAGTTGGGAGCGGCCTCCTGCTGTGCTTGTGGGAACTGATAACCCTTGCAAGAACAGCCCGTGCCTTTAACTGGTGAGCCATCTCTCCAGTCACATAGCAGACATCTTTTACAGGACAGAGCTGATCTTGCAAGAGAATTGAGGGGAAACCTCCAAGGAGCCCCAAAGGAAGAGAAAGCTGAGTTCTCAGATGGTGAGGGGGGCCAGAGGATAATGCCTTGGAGCCAGGGTAGGAGGATCAGTGACTTGACCAACTTCAAGCACAGAGGGGCTTGAACTGGTGTCAAGAAGCCCCGATTAACCTCCACTATGGAGTGGTACTTTGAAGCCCCTCGAAAACCAACAAAAAGGCTTCCGTGTTGATAAGAAGAATGGTCTAGGGAAAAAAAAATACATGTGGTCCAAAACAGAAATTGGAAAAACTTTTCTGGCTTGATGTAGACCCTAGACAAGAAAAAAATAATAATAAAAAGGAATTTGTAACCACCAGGTTTAGGGTTTGAAAGACAGGTCACTTGGTGGTGTTGTGGGTATTGTTATCTGTGTAGGCGTTGATTTAAAAAAGTATAAACTCACAATACCCAAGGGCTGTCTGGTAGACATAAAAGAAGCCAGCAATATCAGGCTGTATTGTAGGTGAGTTAATCTAGAAATTACTGTTGTAAAATCCTTCCCAGGAGCCAAAAGCTATGTCCATTCATCCCACCCCTCCCTACGCCCCACTTTTCTCAAGACCCCAGTGACAAATGCAGGCACGAGTCTTCCAAAGTTCACTCCTAGGAACCAGTGACTTTATAGGCGTCTCTGCAGTGCATAGGTGAGGGGCTACTGACCCGTGTGGGTGATTTTCCTGGAACTCCACCTGGAAAGCCTTTACCCAACAGAGATGAGGCTTTCTCTGTGGCCATCCAGGTATAGCCCTCCTCTAGTCTTCCCCAGCCAGTGTACTCTGGCCTCTCCTTAAGGCTGTGTGTGCAGTTAGGGCAGAGGTGTGAATGACAGGGGGTGGGGAACTTCCTGGAAAGAGCAGTTTGACCTTGACTATTACGTTCTGGGTGGGAAAGACATTTCCAGAGGATTCGCGGGAAAGGCCCACAGGTGGGGAAGGTGAGTCTAGTCAGTGGCGTGCAGGGGGCCTCTGCACAAAGGCCTTGAATCCAGGCAGAATCACTCTTCTTTGCTCAGTAGATCTGAGTTGCCCAGGCTGGCCTTGAACTTGTAGCCTTCCTTCAGCCACTACCCAAGTGGCTGGGATGACAGGCAGCTTTTTCTTTTCTGTTTAAAAAAATGTCATCCGTGAGAGGTGACTGATGTAGCTGGTAAATGATCCCGGGGAAGGATCAACAAGAATGTTAACTGTGTGGTCAAGGCTGGGTGGGGGCTCTGTGCTCAGCGGGAAGGACGTGCTGGCTCATTTTGTGTCAACCTGAAATAAGTGTGGTGCTTTGAATAGGTAAGACCATACTCGTGTTTGATGCTTGGCGCATAGGGTTCGGCACTCTTAGGAGGTGTGGCCTTGTTGGAGGAAGTGTGTCCCCTGTGAAGGAAGGCTCTGAGGTGTCATAGAGGCTCAAGCCACTCCCAGTTACAGCAGCCGCTCCTGTAGGTGCCTGTGGATAGAGATGTAGAACTGTTTGTTACCTCTCCTGCGCCATATCTGCCTGGATACTGCCATGTTTCCCACCATGATGATAATGGATTAAACCTCTGAAACCGCAAACCAGCCCCAATTAAATGTTTTCCTTTATAAGAGTCGCCCTGGTCACGATGTCTCCTTACAGCAGTAGACACCCGAATTAAGACGCCATGGTAGAGTCATCAGAGAAGAGAGAATGTCTTCAGAGGATCCCGTTGTAGACAAGCCTGTAGGCGTTTTCTTAATTAGTGGTTGATGTGGGAGGCCAGCCCCTTGTGGGTGGGGCCATCCTGGGAAGGTGGGAGAGTGGTTCTGGGTTCTATGAGAAAACAGGCTGAGCAAGCCAGTTAGCAGCACCCCTCCATGGCCTCTGCATCAGCCCCTGCCTCCAGTGTCTCGCCCTGCCTTAGTTGCTGTGCTGACCTCCTTCCTTCAGTGGATGTGGAAGTGTAAGCTGAGTATGCCCTTTCCTTCCCAAGCTGCTGTGGTCATGGTGTCATCACAGCAGTGAGAACCCTAAAAGGGCAGAAATTGGTGCCAGGATCGTGGGGCCTTGCTGTGACAGACCTGATCATGTTTTTAGAGGGACTGTGGAAGGACTTTTGGAACTTTGGTCAAGAAAAGTATTAAGGGCTCGATGAACTCTTCTGTGGGAACAGGAAAGAAAAGCTAGAAATGGCGATAGGAATGCCGACAGCGGAGCCCGGCTTGTGAAGGTCCAGAGGGAAGATTGAGAGCGGCTGCAGGACTCTCCGGGCCATTGAATATCTGCCACTTTGAATTCAGATTCTGTGACATTATCAGTGATTGAGGTGAAATCTGGGAAGTGTTCCCTGAGAAGCTGTGTGCCAGAGGTGGCCAACGTTGTACCTCACCCTGGCAGCTGAACTTGGTCGTGTACGGGTCCCCCAGGTGGTACTGGTTTTGAAGGCATTAAGGGGGTCGTGGAGAGCAGCTGAGGCTTGACGTTGAGAGGCCAGGAGAGGCCGCTGATGAAGGAAGGTGTGAAAGGGGTCATGCAGAGAATGCGGGGCTCAGCGCCAGGAAGAGCGCCCGGGAGACATGGGTGAAAGCGAGGCCCAGGTGCCGCAGAGACTCCGGCATTCTGGAGGTACCAGTATCCGGCTTGGGTGACCACCGGGAAGAGCAATGGAGGAGTGGGGCTAGCTGGCGCCTGGGAAGATAATCCGTTTGCTGCAGAGGGAGGAACCAGAGACTGGCCCAAGCCCTTTGGGAGGAGTCTGGAAGATTGAGTGGATCCCAGACAGTGGATGTTAGAGTTTACATAATTGGAGTTTGATTTTGATTTGATTGTAAATGTGCCCTGGTTCTTCCCTCTTGAAATAAGAAAGTATTTAACTAATTTTTGATTTTATAGGATCCCACAGTTGAAAGAGTTTGGATTTTAAAAGAGGCTTTGGATTTTTTTTTTAAGAGAATTTTTAAAGTGGTTGAATTTGTAAGACTGTGGGACTTGTAAGTTAGAGAGTATCTTACAGTGTGATGTTAAAATTTGGGAAGGCACACGAAAGGAAAAGTTGTGGCTTAGTGGATGTGTTTGCGTCAAGTTGACAAAGCCAGTTACGCTGGCTCGTTTTATGTCAACTTGACCCAAACTGGAGTAGTTAGCAAGGGGGTAACCTCAATTGAGAAAATGCCCCAGGTCTGGCTGTAGGCATTCTCTTAGCGATTGATGTGGGAAGGTCCAGCCCATCGTGGGTGGGGCCATCCCTGGGTTGGTGGTCCTGGGTTCTGTAAGAAAGCAGACTGAGCAAGCCAGTAAGGAGCATCCCTCCATGGCCTCTGCATCAGCTCCTGCCCCGGGTTCCTGCCCTGTTTGAGCTCCCGTGCTGAGTCCCCTCAGTGATGGAGTATGGTGTGGAGGTGTGAGCCAGCTAACCTCTCCTTCCTGAAATTGCTCCTGGTCGTGGTGCTTCACCACAGCAATGGACCTAACGGGGCAGGTGACTAGTTAGAGGAAGTGTTGGGAATGCCTTGATATCTACTCTAGAGCAGCGTGCTGTGCTCAGATGCCTGCCTCTGATGTCACTAGAACTGGTGTCAGACAGCCTCTTGGTGCAACTGTTGAGTGTGACCAAAGATAGCCTGGGGAAGCATGCTGAGCCCTGGGCCTGTGACAAAGGACTACCCCAGAGCCCTCGGACCTCTCACCGCTGTTGCGGGACCAGTGCCGGGCGTGACTGATCTGCCTGGAAGCTGGCTCTTTAGTCTCACACTGGGAGGCAGAGTAGGGTCATCACTCTGACCCCATAAGTGCTAGACCCATGGAGGGAAGGGTGTCTTCTCGGCAGCTGAAGACACCAAGGCACCTGGAGGTCAGCAGACTGAATCAGAGGCTTGCTAAGCACTCTTGCCTGCTGTGGCGAGAGTTGGGGCTGGGACTGAAGTCTCAACACCACTAGATCTGGCTAGCGGCCAGTGCCATCGTGGCTTAGAGTGTCACCCCTGAGCTCTGCCCACAGCAGATGTTAGTCGCCTAGTGTTTATGGGACTACACAATCCTTTGCTCTCCTGAATCCTAGCTTTCCATCTCTGAGATGGGGATTGCTCCTTCACACAGCACCTGAAAGATGGCATAGAAGGCCCACACGTCAGAATGAGACCCTGCGTGAGCTGTAAGCAGGGGCTGTGCAAACACCTTTCCAGATGCCTCTGACGGTGTACTTGGGAGGGAGCGGTGGAGTGGGCTCTGCAGCTACCATTGGTGTTTGCTGTTCCTCCCCAGGACCTCCACATTCCCAATGAGGACCGAATCAAGCAGCTGCTGGGGCAGGACGCCTGGACCTCACAGAAGAGCGAGCTGGCTGGCTTCTATCCCCGGCTCATGGC
The DNA here is from genome assembly GCF_000317375.1 of Microtus ochrogaster. NCBI lineage: Eukaryota > Metazoa > Chordata > Mammalia > Rodentia > Cricetidae > Microtus > Microtus ochrogaster. Next base: position 2,778,997 of record NC_022023.1, read on the forward strand.
CAAGTCAGACACGGGCAAGATTGGTTTAATCAACCTGGGCAACACATGCTATGTGAACAGTGTCCTTCAGGCCTTGTTCATGGCTTCCGAGTAGGTGCTCTTCGGCTTTGCTCTGTCCCTCCCTCCCTCCCTCGACAGGTTCTTACTGTGTAGCCTAGGCAAGCCCGCCTCAGCCTCCTGGGTGTTGGTATTGGGGGTGCAGCTGCCACATCTCTTCTGCCATGAAGAAAGCGCAGTGTCTGTCACCCAATCACCCGTGGCTCCTGGTACACCTTGTGGCTTGCTTGCCACATTGGGCACCAGATGAAGATGGACGCTTAAAAGAAATCCCACACTGGCTCAGAATTGAGAATAATAGAGGGTTATTTATTAAGGAGTAGACTCACAAGTCACAAGTCTTCTGCTGGAGCGGGGAACAGCAACCGAATCCCCGAATCCTGCAGTCAGAAAAGAGGCCGGATGCTTGTTTTACATGGGTATAAATAGTATAAGGGGCCATGCCCAAGTGGGGCGGGTAACTTAAAGGCTACTGGCTGTAGGATTTCCTACAGCACCCTCAGGGCTCCATCAGGGCTCTGGGAAGAGGAGCTCTTTCTGGCGTGCCTCTGACCACCAGTCAGTTTTCTCTAAGCCGGGCGCCACTGTCCTCACTGCCTGCTGGGGTGAACTTTGTGTTCTGCTTCCTGCAATGCCCACATGATGACTGCTGTAAAATACAGCAAAAGGATTTGCTGGAAAAATCCCTTGGCTGTGTGAGGTCTTGTTAAGATGCTATCGCCCTCTGTGCTGCTCACTGTCTGCATCTAACCTTGTCTGAGACCCGCCATGGAGCAGAGCGCCGAGTGCTGCAGGCTGGGTGGTGGCTCTGAATGGGGCAGTGTGGGGCCGACCTGCTGCGAAGACAGGCAGTGTGCTTCAGGGACAGTGGGTCTCAGGACACCCCAACCCCACAGGCTCCGTACAGTGTCCTCTTGTGCCAAGGAAACCCTCTTTTAGAACCTGCCTGGTTTGAGGGCAGAGGCTTACTAAACTCAGTGTGGCTCTGGGCCAGGGCCCTGAGCAGGGGCCGCAAGAAATGGGTTGAGGGCTGAGGTTGGGAGTGAACGAGTTGTTATCGTGTAAGTGTGCCAGTGCTTGGGGCGATGCTATACCCTCTGGGACTCCAGTGTGCCCACCTTCGAAAGCTGGCATGTTTGAGTCCTGGAGTCACGGGGTGTCAGAGCTGGAAGAGAGGGCAGGGGTCACCTTGTGGTCCTGTTCGTTGTGTCCCAAGGCCATTACAGAATTCATGGCCCCAGACCAAGCTGTTCACCATCTACTCCCTGGTCTCTGGCCTCATCTGGAGCAAATGCCAGAGGCTCTGGGAGGCCAGGATAGGGAGTAGTGGCTCCCTGGGGCTTTGGCTTAACCCTGGGCTCCTGTTTCTTTCGAAGCTTTCGACACTGCGTGCTCCGCCTGACTGAGAACAACTCGCAGCCCCTGATGACCAAACTGCAGTGGCTGTTTGCCTTCCTGGAGCATAGTCAGGTGCGTGCTGGGTGTGGGCGCGGTGGGGAGGGGAGGCAGTGCCCGGTCCTGCTGACACTGTTCATGACTCCAGGACTTGCCTGTGCCTGGCTAGAAGCTCCCATTGTGTGGATTGAGCTGCTGAGCCCCAGCCCCTGCTGGCGCCAGTTCATAGCCAAACTTCCAGGCCCATTCAGTGTCCTGATGCAGGGGCTGCAGCTGGAGCCTCTTCTGGGCTGTGCAACACCAGCTCCCCTGCAGAGTTTAGTCCCGTGCACTAACGCACTCTCGTCTGCTGACTGTGAACACCTCGGTTACCTGGGTCTCTGACCCGAGTATAGAACCCAAAGCCTGAGGCCAGGAATGCGGGAGAGCCTCTCTCTGGTGCTGGAAAGGGGAGAACAGGCTGGGTGGGGGTTGACTGCTCACGGGAGGGGGCGCAAGGCTTTGGGAAGGTGTCATGGAGGAGGCCTCTTGTACCCCAAACTCATTTTGGCAAAGCGGGGGATTGGGCAGAGAAAATGATGAGCAAAGGCTAGGAGAGACTTATGTGGTCTGTGAGGGCAGAGCAGATTCCTAGAGAGTTATCACCAAAATGATGACGCCCACTCCTGGACCTGTGGAATGGGATGTGGGTCAGGACCAACAGGGAAGGGGAGGGTAGGGGACTGACGTATTTGGAACATCATCTTGATAGATTTCAGGGGCTGCCTGTTGCTAGGCATGGCTTGATCTCCTGACCCCACCTTTCATCTGTCCTAGAGGCCAGCCATCTCTCCTGAGAACTTCCTCTCCGCGTCCTGGACACCCTGGTTCAGCCCTGGAACCCAGCAGGACTGTTCGGAATATCTGAAGTACCTGCTGGATCGGTAAGAATCGCGGTGTGGGTCATGAGAACACTTGGGGCAGCAGCTCGTCCCTCTGAGTGGGGTTGGATCTTCTTTGCTCTTCTGAAGGACAGAGACGGTGTGGACCGTAGGTGTCCAAGGATACTGAAGTGCGTGTGAAGCCCGGGAGGGGCTGTCAGTGTGTGCATGAGTTTCCAGTGTGCTGCATGAGTGTGCTAACCCTTATCACACAGCTCTAGGGCCACCTTTATGTAGGCATGTGGTAGGTGAGAATGTCAACACAGAAGGACAGGGATGGGATTTGTTTTGGTAGGCTCTTCATGTGTCTGAAGTATGGCAGGCAGTGTGCTGGAGGCGGGCCTGTGTGTCAGTGTGTGCACCCCGCCTGTCGGTCTGTGCACCCCGCCTGTCGGTGTATACACCATGCCTCTCTGCTTGTTCCAGGCTTCACGAAGAGGAGAAAACCGGGACGAGGATCTGCCAGAAGCTCAAGCAGGCCAGCTTGCCCTCCCCACCGGACGAACTCCCTAGCTCCCATGTGACATCTGTGGAGAAAATGTTTGGAGGCAAGATCGTGACTCGGATATGCTGTCTGCACTGCCTCAATGTTTCCTCTCGGGAGGAGGCCTTCACAGACCTCTCTCTGGCCTTCCCTCCTCCCGAGCGATGTCGTCACCGCCGCCTGGGCTCGGTGATGCTCCCCACAGAGGATGTGCAAACCCAGGAGATGGCACCGACTCCCAGAACCCCGGCAACACAGAGGCAGAGGAAGCACTGTGTCACGGGGGATGCTCCCTGCACGGAGCTAGACATAAAAGGGCTGAGCATCACAGACACTGGGCAGGAGGAGAAGGTGGAGAGGGAGCAGGCCGGGAAGGAGAAGGAGGCCTCAGAGGAGGAAGAAGAGGAGGAAGGAGCAAGGGAAGAGGAGAAAGAGCAGGGGGAAGAGAAGGAGAAAGAGAAAAAGGAAGACGAAAAGGAGAAGGAAGCGGACAGCTTGGGTCCAGGGACCCACAGGGATGCCGTCCCACCCAGGGAGCAGGTCTGTGGCCCCGAGGGTTCCCGCTCGGTACTGGACCTGGTCAACTACTTCCTGTCCCCGGAGAAGCTGACAGCGGAGAACCGTTACTACTGTGAGTCATGCGCCTCCCTCCAGGATGCAGAGAAGGTGGTGGAGCTGAGCCAAGGTCCGCGCTACCTCATTCTTACGCTACTGCGCTTCTCCTTCGACCTGCGCACCATGCGGCGCCGCAAGATCCTGGACGATGTCGCCATCCCCCTCTTGCTGCGCCTGCCGCTGGCCGGGGGTCAGGGTCAGGCCTACGACCTCTGTAGTGTGGTGGTGCACTCCGGGGTGTCCTCAGAGAGTGGCCACTACTACTGCTATGCCCGGGAGGGCGCTGCCCGGCTGAGCCCCGTCCTGGGGTCCACGGACAGGCCTGAGCCTGAGAACCAGTGGTACCTCTTCAACGACACCAGGGTGTCTTTCTCGTCCTTTGAGTCCGTCAGCAACGTCACCTCCTTTTTCCCCAAGGACACCGCCTATGTGCTCTTCTACCGCCAGCGGCCCAGGGAGGGGCTCGAGGCCGAGCCCAGCTCTCCCCGAGTTCGAGCAGAGCCCACCCTCCACAAGGACCTGATGGAGGCCATCTCCAAAGACAACGTCCTCTTCCTGCAGGTGAGTCTTCTGCTGAGGGCCAGTAGAGTTCCGGACATCCGATGCCACGCCTGGGTGAGGACCTGGCCCAGCGCGCCACCCACATAGGCCAGCTGCTTCTTCCGAGTCATCCTTAGTTTTAATCCATCTGCTCACTCGGCGCTTAGTGTGTGTGTGTGGGGGATATGTTGGCGGCTGGAACGGCACACCCCTTAACATCAGGAGTGGACCCTGAATAACAGCACAGATTGATGCTCAAAGAGTGGGATTAATGGGCAGGGACTACATCTGGGGCTCCTGGAGGGGCCACTTCTTCAGTGGCCTTCATGTCCCAGTGTTCTCCTTTGTCACTGCCTCAGGCTTATCAGAGTCCAGAGCCATGGGGCAGCCACACCGGAGCTCTGTGGGTCCTGCACCTAGAGTTGGTGTTTCCTGTGAGGACCGGGAGGGCGTGGGACACCAGCCTGCTTCTACGTTTGCTAGGCCCTGCAGCGGAGATGCGGCTTGGTGAAGTCTGAGAGAGGCTGATCTTATTTTAGCAGGGAAGGACCTGCTCATGAGCAGAAGATGGACCTCATACCCCAGGAGAGGCAGCGAGGGGCAGTTGGAGGGGTTCTCGAGGCCCCAGGCAGGCACTCAGCTGGTCGTTATCTAGCCGTCATTGGGAGGAGAGTGTAGAGTCTGAATCTTAGACCTGAAGTTCTCCATCCTGCTCCTCTACAGAGGCCAGTCTGGGAGGGGGAGGGGCCCGGAGCTGCTAACAGTGTTGTGCTCCACCTACTTCCTGTCCTCATCTGTTTCCAGGAGCAGGAGAAGGAGGCCCGGAGCAGAGCTGCTTACATCTCTACACTCCCTGCCCCTCCACACTGGGGTCGGGGCTTTGATGAAGATAAAGACGAAGATGAAGGCTCTCCAGGGGGCTGCAACCCTGCAGGTGGCAATGGTGACTTCCACAGACTGGTCTTCTAACGGGAACTCCCTCCTGTGGGGGTGTCGCAGTCAACCTCAAGAGTGGGCCAGGTGGGGCTCAGGGCCTGGGCAGAGCACTCTGCCGTCTGGGGTCTTAGGGAGCTGTGGAGGCAAGCAAGCCCAAGGTGAAGCAGGTCCTTTCGAAGGCAAGGAGGATGGAGAGGGACCATCTGGGGTGTCAGCCTACAGCTGAGGGTCATGGAGAAGCTGAAACCCAAAGCTCCTTGGGCAGCATCCTGTTAAGAGGTTCCGGTCAGAGCAGCCTGGATGAGCCCACTCTGGGCTTTGCCTCCCTGCAGGCCCAGGCAGCTCAGGAGCCGGGATGGCATCCCTTTGGTGTCCAGCATCCGGTAGCCCTTCCTTCTATTCTGGTTCCTTCACCCAGTTCTTCCTCGGTAGGAGAAAAAGCACAGCTCAAGTCAAGCCCTTGCACCAAGAAGGGGGGGACTGTGTTCCCTCTGCCTGCCCTCTTGTTTCTTCAAGGGGGTCCCTAAAACGAGGTCTGTGGGTGCCTACACCCGCCGTGTGTTTGAGGCATTAGTGGAAGGCAGCATAGCACAGGATTGGAGGTAAGAGTCTTACCTGCCCCCCATCCCCCCAGGCAAGCCACTGGGAGAGCCCCGTCCCTCCCCTTCCCAGCCTGCCTCAGTGCCTGTGATGCTGCCAGTGCATCGCCATCTAGTTAATGTCCCGGGTCTTCACCCTACTGAAGACATTAGTCTGTCGAAAGCCATTGTCGTTTGAGGGAGCTAGCTGGCTTGGCTCCTCGGCTAGAATGTGCGGGCTGGGTAGGTAAGAACTGTGTGATCCACACAACCTCATTGTGCCCCAAGACCACTATAGCCCTTCTCAGTGGAGAAGAAACCTGTGTTCTTAATAGGAATAAAACTCGCTTCTCTGGAGCCTGTGCAGGTTGCTGTTCTTCCAGCTTGAGCTGTGGCGTCTGCTATCCTCTGGGATGCTCTCTTGTGTCTAAGCAGTTTTGACAGAAACTTGCCGCCCCCCCCCCCCATAGGTAAGATGAGGATGTGCCCATGACCTGGGGACTTTAGATGTAGCAAGGAGGTGCTTGGTGCTAAGGTCTTGGAGGCTCCTGAGCTGGCAGCCTCCTGGGGCAGAGAGAGAGCAAGGGGGTATCTGGGGGTGCTTCACGGGATAACTTGGAGCAGACTGGTTTGCCAGGTAAACACAGAAACCCAGCAATGACTTTCCAGGTTCTGAGAATTCTGAGCCACTTGCCTTCCTCTATCCCTTCTCTGAGGAGGTCATAGCCTGTGCCTGGCTAGACGAGGTGTGGGCTGGGATGAACTGGGAAGCAGGTGTCCGATACTCCAGAATCAACAGCTCTTTTTAAAAAGATTTTATTTGTTTTTATTGTATGAATGTGTGTCCGAGTGTCTGTGTACCATGTCTGTGAGGAGGCCAGTAGAGGGCACCAGCTCCCTTGGAACTGAAGGTACAGGTTGTTGGGAACCACCTGAGGTGGGTGTTGGGAACCAAACGGCTGAGCCATCTCTCCAGTCCCAATATCCAGCTCTTTCCTCCAGTTCCCGTCACAATCTTGAAGCCGAAGAGGGACATGGGCAGCTGTGAGTACAGGGAGGGTGTGTGACCAGCCTGCACCTCACGTCCCTTTCCATGCTTACTTGTCCTCTTAGGACAAAGCGGCTCAGAGGTCATGATGGGGCTGTGACAGGGCTTTCGTGGGCTGCGGTGGAGGTTTTGGTCCAAACGCCGGACTCCCGAGCTGTCGGGGAAACTGATCATCCTGCCCCTGCTTCAGCTTCTGGAGTGCTGGATTACAGATGTGCACAACCATTAATGCCAGATGCTGGTCTGAGAAAGGAGGGTCTGTCCTTGTCCCTGTCCTGGAAAAGTGCCCAGCCGTCGGCACGGAACAGAGTTGGGCACACCGGCTCCCAGGCCTGTTTGTCAGAGGTGTGGCCGTACGACAGTGTGGGTCTCAAGGCTGCCCAGGATGGGACAAGAGTAAGTTTCCGCGCCCTGAAGGCGATCTCCAGTGGCCCACTCTGGGTGGCACTCCTAAAGGACTTCATTGTCCTGCTTCTACACGATAGTAGAAAGGACCCGCCAGCTCCAGGCCTGTGCCATCTGTAGTCACCGCCACAAAAACACGACTCACTTGAACACATTTCCCGCCCCACCCCCAGACCTCACAAGATAAATACATGTTACAATTTTTTTTTGAAAACAGAATAAATTAATAACTTAAGTGATTAGGCACCAACAATGATTTGAAAAATTAAATGTCGATCTTAATGGGAACAAGAGACAAATGTAAGACTAGGCTTGCTTCTACTTCATTTTCTCTTCCCCACAAACACTGACAGTCCTGTGTGAAAGGGTTCTAAGTTTCAAGACACAAGTAGCCAATAGGTTACACAAGAACACACATCACCAGATACCACAACAGCACAGATCACCACTAGGCTCTTCTGTCAAGTCTGGCTCCTGCCGGGTCCAGGGCCCAAATATGGCAAGTCCCACAAAGATGGCCCTCTAAGGTTAGCCTGCTTATCCACACTTCACAGCCAGAGGCCCAAATGGAGAGAAGGAGCTATCTCTCGGCCTTCAAAACTCGGCTGTAGGGAGGGGAGGGGGCCATGGCTGGGACCAGGGCCACTGGAAGATAGAGGGTCCAAAGGCAGACTGGACCCAAACCCACGTTCCAGTAGCTTCAAATGGTTGTGCTTCGGTTCTGGGAATGGGGCTGATCTTCATGGAGTCAAATACAGCTAGGGAGGGGTGGAGTTATTGAGCTCATGTTCTGTGTGCTGCCCCTCCCCAGTGACCCAGACCTTCAGAGGATCCCCCCCCCCCGGGTTCTCTTTACAGCCACAGAGCATCAGCTGTGACCACCCCATGTCAGACTGGCAAGTCTCAAGGAGATGCCATCTCCTTCCTTCACAGAGGGCGGAGCTGGAAGAGCCCCTGCAGGACAGGACAGGTACTTGTGGTATCTATGCTAAGAGGTGATGAGTGCTTTTGATCTCAGTCCTTGACAGCCACCAGGAGAGGTGAACTTTGACCCATGGGTAGGCCAAAGGATTTTTTTTTTTAAAAATGGAATTGGCTTTTTCCTATTCGGGGGTTGGAGGATGGGTTGGTAGGTAAATTAGACATGGTTAGGAGTTGGAACCGGAGCAAGACTAACTAGACTTGGACACCGGATTCCGTCTTGATAAGTGGCAGCCAGTTCCACACTCAGCTCAGAACACCCACTCGGGGTGGCTGCTGAGGCTGGGGATACCTGGACCTGCTGTGAGCTCCAGCAGTACCAGCCAGAGCTTGGTCACATGGGAGCCCCGTTGGAGAGTCTTAAAGGGTGCCATGAGAATCGGGGAAAGCCGGTACCCTGTAACTCTGTTCAGAGCAACCAACCGCAGCCCCCTTACTCAAGGGGACAGCACACACCTCTGTGGCTGGCTTCACACCTTCAAAGACCCAGCCACACCTACCTTTCTGTAAGGCTCACTCTGCTCTCTCCCGGACGCCTCCCTCCCCAGGGCACAGTCTCCCTCCCCATCCTCTGTACTTTTAAATTCTTAGTCATTGTCTTACTTTTCTTGCTGATTGTGACCTTGTTAGGGTTCATCTGTAGCACAGGGCTTGTTAGCCATTCCTAAATGACCCATCCTCCTGGGAGAAGAGGGCTGTTACTGAGGGGGGAGGTAAGGTGTGCCTCTGGTTTTAGAGGACACTGGTCTGTTCCTCTGGGACAGAATGAAATGCTGGTGTGCCCCGTTTGCGCAGAATTTCTTGAAGACCTGGTCAACAGCTTTCCACACAAACACATTCAGATCTCCCTGCCGTATCTTAGGAGCCTTAGGGGAATGTCTGCTTCTCGTCCCTCTGATGCCGTGGGAGGACAGGGATACTCTCGACCATCCCTGCAGAGAAGGGAGCTGAGAAGATCTGGCTGGGCCCTTGGTCAGAGGTGCCTCTGTTGGGCACAAGCCATGACCCAGACCCTCGTGTGGTCCCTAGATTTGATTAAGTGTAGCTCCTTCCCATCCTGCTTCCCACTGCACTCCTGCAGGTGGCCTTGGGACACGCCTGCCTCCCCAGCTCCTCAGCCACCTCTGCACCCTCCTACCTCCTAGAAACCTGCTTTATGTGCCATCGCCGCCACAGTGTTCCTGTGTTGCTCTGTGCCTACCACACCCCGTCCCAGGGTCCCCCTGCCTCACCCCTACTTTCTTTCCCATTCTGTCTCGCCGTTCAATCAGGGCCAGGGAAGAACACCGCCTGTCCCAGAGTGGTAGAGTCCTTTAGCCCCGGGGTTTGTCACCTCAAGCCCTGTTCTTTGTTCCTGGTTGCCTGTCATCACGTCTTCCTTCCTCCTGTCCTTCATCCTTAGCCTCTCCCAGTCTACAGCGGCGGTGTCTGAGAACCTGATCCTGGGTTCCACCCTGCAGGTGATCAGCTACCCTTCTGTGCCCGGGAACCTAATTTCTTTGTCACTCAAGGTGACTTCTGACCTCCATTATTCTTCCTGTGACATCTTGTCTTTCCCTTGCCCCAAACAGCAAGGATCTGAAAGCCCACGTCTACTTTAGTCTGTTGGTCCTCGGCTCCCTGGTTAGCATCCTCGAGGGATGGAGAAGCGGCCCTGAGGTAGAGGGTAGAGAGCGGTGAGCAGACAGGAGACATGAGCCTGGCTCAGAGCCTCAGCCCTCCCTCTGAGTCCAAGCAGCAGACAAATGGGTCCAAAGCAGGAGACTATTTTTTTCTTTCTTTCTTTTTTTTTTTCTTTTTTCTTTTTTTTTTTTTGGCAACAGCTCCTAACTAAGGTGGTGGAGGCACAGCTAGTAGTAATGACAGAAGTCACGGGTGGACCCCAAGTGGCAGAGGCAGTGTCTCCATCAGGCCCTTGCCTCCAAGGGGGACGGGTCAGGGTCCCTGACTTTGAGTGCTTTAAAGGCTGGAAGTGGCACAGAGGAGAGGAGGTGTGGGAAGGGATGGAGAAGGAGGTGGCAAAGGCCAGCGCTGAGCAGCCGCCTCGTGGCATCACAGCTTGGCACCCTTGGAAGGCTCTGAGGACTGCCGCACATCTGTCCACTCCTGCATGGTGTTCTGCAGGGCCTGCGTCTTCTCCTTGTCCACTTGGACGTAGTCTACCTTCTCGTCCGAGGTGACAGATGAGGTGGATGGCTGAGGGGACAAAAGGGACGGACTACGGGTTACCCATCAGGCTTGCACTGTGAGTGGCCTCAAGGTCTTGTCTGCGCACAATGTGGACTTCACAGGGCAATCTCACATTGGAGGCAGGAGGCCTGCTGGTACCTGCTGCCCAGGTTTCAGGGTAACCCCACCCACCGCTCCTGGGCCCAGCTGCTGGTTCAGGCCTTGGCGAATGCCTCCATCCATCTTCCTTTGAAAGGAAAGGGCTGTGTTCCCACAAAAAGGGATAAGCGCAGGGCCTTAGAGCCCTCACAACATGCTGAGGGCAACTGTTGACGGGGGCTTCCTCCTTGCTGTCTGGGCTGAAAGCAGCTCTTGGCGAGGCTTTCCTGGGCCCTGAAGTCCCTTCCAAGGGTGCTGTGTCTTCTCCATCACGGCTCTCGGCCTCATCCAGATAGGTTTTTAAAGGGTAGGGAGACAGGACCTCCATGTCTTGGATTGTTCCCGGAGCACTTTGTGTGGGTGTATCCCACAGTAAGAAAATGGGCAGACTAAGGGACTGGTGCCCTGCACCCCCAGTTAAGGTGCCATGAGTCATAGGAAATGCCCCTGGCATGGATCTCCTAATCTCCAACCTCCAGTTACCTTGCGGTGAGGGCTCGGGGAGCCAGGCTGGAACTCCAGGGCTAGGTAATCCACACTGCCGGTGCTCTTCTTCGGAGCCGGGCTGTTGGTGCCACTGGGAACAGGGGATGCAGACACTGGGTTTTGCTGAGACGGAGAGGAAAACTGGGTAAGTTCAACAGCCAAAACCGTCACCTTGAAAATCGTATCAGGGCAAGAGCTCCCGAGTCCACTGAGCTGTGCAGGGTGACTTTTCATAGTGTCCTGTAAGTCTTCGTGGCAGGCGGGGAGGGGCTGCCACTACTGTTGAATCACTAAAGGCTAAAAACCTAGATTCAGGAAGGACAGCAAGACAACCACAGTGCCACAGCTGGTGTGGGATGAGAGCCAGGGATTTTTATTTTTAAAGAATGATTTCTTTTTCTTTTTTTTTTTTTTTGTGCATTGATATGTTTTTGCCTGCATGTATGTCTGTGTGAGGGTGTTGGATCCCTTGGACTTAGAGTTAGTTACCCTGACCATCTCTCCAGCCCCCAGGGATGTCCTCTGACTACCCATGTACCTGGCCGCCTCTCGTTAGAGAGACTTGGGGCAATGCTTAGGTACTGCCTCCCCCGGAAGGCCAGCCTCAGTTTGTAGGTCCCTGATACTGGTGATGCAGAGTTTCCTGTCACATCCGGCCATGAGCAGCAGGCACCCTCTGCTCTTTTCCACAGGGACCTGAGCAAGGTCCGACTGCAGTAAGAAATGACAGTCCCATTTTAATGACTGATCTGTCCTGAATGTTCACAGCCTCGGAGCTGTGCCCTTTTCGGGGACCTCAGAGAGGGACTGTCGTATCATGCGCTGTGTCTGTCTGTCTGTCTGTCTGTCTCTTTACTACTGCCACTACCGCGGGGACTTATATACCTGCATGTCTCTCCAAGGGCACCAACCATGCCATCACCTGAATTACAGTAGTGAGAGAAGTAGGCCACGGAGGGTTTTAAGAGACAGATCTCCCTGGGGGACAAAACTGCATCTTCCTTAAGGTGGATAATGACCCCTTGTTTGACATTCATACATCCAGGAAGGGTCTACAGGGGGAGGCTAAGGCCATCCCGTGCTGCAAGGCGGCCAGGTCCTGAGCAGTAAGAACTGGGAGGCGGGGCAGGGAGCGCCTGAGGACTCACCATAGGGACGTAGTTCTCCTCGCTGTCTCCCGAGTCTGTGCTGGTGATGCTTTGTGTGGAGATGGGGCGGCAGTACTGGGAGGAGCTGGAGTTGAAGGAGTGGCTGCGGGGCAGAGAACAGAGTGAACCCCAAGAGTCGCACTTCTTACCTAGACCTGGGCTGCCAGAGCTCTAAGATAGGGAAACTTAAAGCCATTTCTCCTTCATAGATGAGGAAAACAATTCCTAATAGAGCGAGACAGATTGATAAAGCAGAAGATGATTGGCATCTAAACAGGCTGGGGCTGGATGGAACAAGAGCAGCAGCAGGACAGACATGCTTTCCGGCTGCCGTGCCCTTCTCCTTAACAGGTTTCTGCTTTGCCACAGGCCTCAGATGAGCCAGATGACCACAGATTGTTTATGCCACGTTTTGTGAGAAAGACCAGAAACCGAAGAAAACCCCTGCCCTGATAGAGCATTAGCATCAAAACCCCGGTGTCCTAACCGCCCTGTAGCTATCACTCCGTACTGACACCAAGCTCCGGCTTCTATGGACACTTACTTGATCCTGGACCAAGACTTGGTGACAGGTGACTTGAAGGGGAGCTCATCGATGACAGCATTGTTTCTCAGGTCAAGGGGCGTTGGCTTTGCTAAGGTAGCAACAGAGTTCAGGGATGAGTGACTGTGCCGAGTAGACACGCTTTGCATAACACAAGCACAGTTACGAAGGCCACCAGTTTTATGCAAGGGATTTGGTTTCAGGACTCCGTGGCTACCACAGTCCAGATACTCAAGTCCATATCTTCACATTCTCTACAGCTCGAGTCCTTTCCATTGTATCTACCGTAGGCAGACTCTCAGGATCTAGAATGGACTCGTGGATATGACAACAGATTCTCCCCAGGATTGTGATTTTATATAAAATCAATTGTATCCAGAACAGAGACAGTCACAGTAACAGCTACTGCTGATTTTAGACAGTTAAAAAGTTACAAAGATCACACTGAAGAAAAGTAAGTGGCACAATAAACCTCAGTGTCCAAGTAGGCTAGACCCCTGGGCAGCATCTCTGCCCAACTTCCTACTCTTCCCTTTGAGTCCCTGCTGCTCAGCTAGGGCCAGCAGAAATTTAGTTTGGATATTTTCCTGACCTCCATGCCGGTCATGGGTCTGCTGCTACAGCACACCTGTGGTAGACCATGTGCCACACCCTAGATGCTTTCCTTTGATCCTTTGAAACAAATCCCAAGTCTGAGTCTGTATTGTCTGCAAACAGCCACACCCACTACGTCCCGTAGATGCCTAGTCTCTTTAAGACACAGAATGGGGGAAAGAGGCTCACCTTTCCGGTCGGGCTTGAGGTTGCGATTGACTGGGGGTGGCTGGATCTCACTTCCTCGGCTGGGGCCTCGATGGATAGGAAGGGCAGTGGATGGGTAGCCAAGTGGGTCAAAGTGATGGGGCCCTGGGCTCATGGGGATGTAGACACTTTGGGAATTGTCCCCTGCTCGTTCCATAGCCAGCAGGGTAGAAGAACCTGGGTTCATGGGCACGTAGTTGTCATCAGAGCTGGTACTGTCTGATCTACCCACGATAGTCTTCCCTGGCTGGAAAAAAAAAAAACCCAGGAAAAGACCTGTTTGTAAATAGTGAAAAGAAGGTGAGACTCTGTACAAGCTGAGCTGTTCCAATTTGTTGGTTGACTACCTGTTGAAGCTACACTGGAGACCTTGCGAAGACCAAATAAGGAGAGTGGGAACTGAGGCGAGCTGAGCTCTGCAAGCTCCTTCTTGCCTTCATGACCTCTTAGGAGCCATCTATAATTTCCGATAAGATTTAAGTACAAAACTCTATGGCTACTCAAGCCTATGGCTCGTGGCTAGGAATATCCAAGTTACAGACGCCTAGCTAGTTCAGGCCAGAAATAGCTCAGGATTCACCACAGGTAAGTCAGTGTAGACCCGGGCTCATCCTGGACGCATAGGTCACAGCAGGTTGCAGGTAGAGCAGTCCCCAGACCTGTGTACACAGTGCAGCAGGCCTACCGGCAGCCATCCTCTAACTCGCCCCATCCTGCGACAGAGCACATCTGCCCGCACTGATCTTCCTCCTTGGCTTTGCAGCGGGTTAAGCCCTGATCGGCTTGCTTCCAACCTAGACAGGTTTGGTCAACCCATTCCAGAGGCAGCCTGGGATCCTCACGGAAGCTGCTATCACTTCTGCTATGTCCCTACTCGGCATGCCAGCAGGCGAGCAGGGCTGTCGCCTCAGAGGAAGGACCCTCTACTTTGGCACATGCCTGCGCCATTGCGTTCCAGGTGTGTCTCAGGATCAGATGAGAGTACCATTCTCATTTGCCAGTAGACACCTCCCTAGGATGTTGGACTTTGACAAGTAGGCAGATCCTGAGGGAATTACCATTGTTCTTTGGGTGATGTGCTTTTAGTTACATGGGGTGTGGCTGCTTCTCTACCCTGACTGACCCCAGGGGCCCTGATCAAATCCCACCCCCACCCCCCCACCCCCGGGAAAGGGTGAACATGATCACTCACAGATTCGGCAGACCAGCTGGCGCTCTCCCCACTTCGGGTTGGGTACTCATAGGTCTCACAGGAAGAAGCTGTGAGGAAGGAAGGAAGATGGTTATACTCACACTGTCCCCCATGTTGACTCCCCTGTCCAGTGTGGCCAGTCTCTTGATGTTCCCAGAGGTGCTGCTGGGCCTTCAAGGGACAGGGTGTTGCTTGCCACTCACCCCTCTTGCTCTCAGATCTGTGGCAGTGGGGTGCCTGCAGAGAGGGCCTCCTGACTTCAGCCCTGGGTTCTCCTACTTCCTACACCTCTGGGAATATGTTAGTAATGGCACCGAGACTAACTACACGTCAGTTTTCTTTTCCCAGTGAGTGGGGTCTGAAAGGCAGGGGCACACGTGTATGTGATACAGCCCCACAGTACAGGGTGACTGCTCAGATAGCCCGACCGACTGCCGAGCTCTAAGGTGCCGCTGTGCAGACTCCAGAGAGAGCTCACTGAACAGAGGGCATATGCAGCATTAGAATTCACCTGGGACAAGCGAGGATAGAACTTAGGGGTTCAGGTCAAAGTTCAGACTGTAACCAGAGCTGTTGGTATAGCATGAAAATACCCTGAAGGTAATTTCGTATTATTTTCTGTGAGTCCACATAGGTTTGCTAGTCCTTTAAATTTGTTTTTACATTTTTTTTATTTACTTATTAGTATACAGGGTTCTTCCTGTACATATCCCTGCAGGCCAGAAGAGGGCACCAGATCTCATTACAGATGGTTGTGAGCCACCATGTGGTTGCTGGGAATTGAACTCAGAACCTCTGGAAGAACAGTCAGTGCTCTTAACCTCTGAGTCATCTCTCCAGCCCCTGTTTTTACATTTTTGACTTAGTTTTAAATAGTTTTATCTGAGCCTCCAAAATATCCCTAAGGCAGAGTGTGCTTCCCTTCTTCCGAGGTGGGGTCATGTGGTCAGCTGGGCAGAGGATTAACTGCTAAGGGGACCACATGGACGCTGCCTTAGGTTGAGCTTGGCTTAGGGGTGACCAAGGGTTCACCATACAAGCCTTGGCCACCTCCCCGGCCCTCTGTTCTCAGCCAGGGATTGCACTGACCTCGGTGGAGTCGGCTGTTGTCCATTGCGGGGAGGGTATTGCGCCTGGGGATGGTAGCAGCTACGGATCTGCTATTTTCGCCGATGGGAGGTCTTTGCTGAGGGCTGCCCCATCGAGGTGTTTCTGACTGACTAGGCTTGGGGGGCCGGGGTGGGGGAGCTATGGCTGAGTCTCCAGGAGTGGCTACCGTCATGGCGTTGTGGTTCTTGTCCAGTGTGAATGTTCTAGGAATCTGGTAGGCTGAGAGGGGGGTGGTGGGAACATCCATATTGTCCACTAGGAGGTCTCCAAACTCGCGGCACAGGGTGTTGCTGGGGGTCTTGAAGGTGTACACATCTTCATCTGTCTCGGACCCTGTGAGGCTGCCCTTGGTGTGGCTGTGTGAAGCCAGGCTACGGGGGAGGTCATAAGTACTGTCTTTGAATTCTGTGTTGTGTCGGCTTGGCTTGGGGAGGCTGTAGAAGCCGTGGACTTGACCGCTGACTCCGTTGATACAGTGTCCATTGCCCTGGGCAATTTTTTGCACGGCCGTATCACTCTTCTGCCGGGTGCCCTGAGAGAAGCTGGCACTCCTAAAAGAGGGAAAAGGGGCAGTGAGAAGGGTGCAGGGGATGCTCTGAGCATGTTCAGCTGGTTGGCGTGGGTATCCTGAGGCGTCAGACCGATCCGAGGTTGACCTAGTTCCTACCACGTATTAACGCGTGATCTTGAGACTCTTCTTTTGGCATCTCCAACACAGTGATTAAAACCATACTATGAAGATTATTTAGGAAGTCAGCTCTGGTATCTAGCATGTATATGCTCCAGCAATGTTAATCTTTGCGAACCTCCTGACTCCTGTGACTGTCCTTGGCAGGTAACAGGGTCATTCCTGCGCCCCAGAGATAGATACAACTAAACCAGTCGTTTGAATGACCACAGAACACACACAAGGACAAAAGCAAGGAGACAGTGGCAGGTTGTTGGAGACAGCAAGTAATTTACTCTAGGTAAAATGGGTTCTATTTGGGAGCTCTATTCAGGATAGAAACTGGTATTGTTTTTATTATTTTAAATGATGGTTGAGGGAAATAAAGGAATGGCGAAGAGGGCATCGATGTCAGGTCCTGGCATTGCTACTGCCACACCCTGTGACCATCCATCGTCAAGGCGTTCTCCCTGTGTGACCGAGGAGGTCTTGGTGACGTCTGAGGGGCTACCTGGATCAGAGGCTCTGAGCTTCCCGTTTCCCAAGAGTATGGTTAAACTGGGTTCTACATAAGTGCTTTGAAGGGTGAGGTTTGAACAGCAGGGAGCTTTTCTCTCTCTCTCTGATGATCCTTTCGAGGATGTCATCTTGGTTGGGGTGGGGGAGAAAAGGGATCGACCCCTTCAGCAGTAATTCTCTGTCTTTTGTGGACCAGAGGTTGCTTAGGAACCTAATAATCCACCCTGGGAGCTCTTATCAGGATAAGGTGCAGGAACACCCTCAGACCTGTGCGTTCTCAGGGGTCATTGGTGGGTCATTTGATTTCCCTTAGCGCTGCTACTGCAGACTGGCGACAGGTGTGGTCACCAGGTGGTGGTAGAAAGAATAAAGATGAAGAAAAACCAGGTGTGTGGGCCAGGTCCCTCTCTCCCTCTCCTCTCTCTCTCCTCTTCCCCCTCTCTCTTCTCTCTCTCCTCTCTCTTCTCTCTCTCCTCTCTCTTCTCTCTCTCCTCTCTCTTCTCTCTCTTCTTCTTTCTCCTCTATCTTCTCTCTCTCCTCTCTCTCATTTCTATCTTCTCTTCCCCCTCTCTTGCCTCTCTTCTCTCTCTCTCTCTCCTCTCTCCTGTCTATTTTCTCTCTCCTCTCTCTTCTATCTTCTCTCCTCTATCTTCTCTTCTCCTTCTCTCTCCTCTTTCTTCTCTCTCTTCTCCCCCTCTATCTCTTCTCTCTCTCCTGTCTTCTCTCTCCTATCTCTCTCTTCTCTCTCTCCTTTCTATCTTCTGTCTTCTCTCTCCTCTCTCTCTCTTCCCTCTATCTTCTCTCTCCTATCTCTCTCTTCTCTCTCTCCTTTCTATCTCCTCTCTCTCTCCCCCCCCCCTTCTCGGGCTGGAGGAAGCATGCAGAAGGTAAGGCAGACAGACACCGCGTGATCTCACTCATATGGAATCCAAATCACTTATTGCACAGAAGCAGGGTCATCACCATTATACACAATAAAGTCACGCAATGGCAGCTGTCAATGTAAAAGGTTCAGTTAGTTTGGTTCAGCTCTATAAAAATCTGGTAGTCCAGGGAGACTTCCAGCAGTGGCAGAGCATCACAGGCGTCCTGCAGTAACAACGGACACATTCCAGAATGGACTGGTCCCCTTCCTGCCTTGACTCTCCAGTCTTGGGAAGCCAGAATCAAGGAGTTACCCATCCTGATCTATCAGGATTTTATGTCATCCAGGACCCTCTGGTCACCTGCATCCCTTCTGTCATCAGTACAGCCTTAGTGACTTAGGGCTGCACCCCAGCCTTTAGGTTTATTTCTGTCTTATGCTCTAGAGTGTCCTCATCAAATTTACTGTAGACACTAGACCCTCACTGCCCCTGCCTCCCAAGTGCTGGGGTTATATAGCAAGTGCCACCATGCCCTGCTGACCTTTTCTTCTTTTGGTCTACCATATTGAAATCTTCGTTCCTTCATGATTTTATCCCTGCCCAAGACAGGGCTTTTCTGTGTAGCCTTGGTTTTCCTGGCACTAGTTCTGTAGATCAGACAGGCCTAGAATTCACAGAGATCCCCCTGCCTCTGCCTCCCACATGCTGGAATTAAATTAAAGGCATGTACCATCCAGCTTAGTTTTATTTTTTTTTTTCAATTTTTATTTCTAGAGTGCTGAAGATTAAACCAGGGCCTTGTAAATGTTAGGTGGACATTCCACTCTGAGCTACGCTCCTGGCCAAAACCTTTCTCTTTAGACACCATTAAGTTATGTTCCAGGTTTCCTCAGCCTCAGAATCCTCCTTCACAGAACTACTCCCTCGTTTCCAAACACAGCCCCTTGCCTATACTCCAGCCCTGGCCTCGTGACTCTCAGGAATGGTGTCTAACATAACAGAATCATTCCCTTTACAAAAGCAGAGTTGGTTCCCAGCTCCCATTTCCTTCTGCTGCTGCCACAGCCCCGGAACTTGCTTTGTAGCTCAGGCTCTGCTCTAGTGTATTTGCATCTTTTTTTTATCCTTAGTTAGTCTATCTACCTAAAAGACTTAATTTTATTTAGCTTTTCAAAAACCCAATTTACTGATCGCCTGTGGCTTTTCTCTTTTAGTTTATATTACAGGCCTGGTGGGAATGACTCCATAGGTTTTTGTGTTTCATATTTGGTCCCCAAACGGTGATTCTATTTTGGAAGAGTATGGGTTCTACAGGGAGGAATTAAGTGGAGAGGGGGGCAGACCTTGAGTGTCGTAAAATGGGTTGAGAGGCAAATAACAAGTTACACCATCTGCTTCCGCAGCTGAGGACAGAGCTGCCCACTGCCATGCCTTCCCTGCCATCATGGACTGTAGCCTTAGAACTTTTGTAGAGCTTTGGGATTTCACTGTTTACGTGTAAGACGCCGTCTGTCATTGTGAGTTGCAGTCCTAGAGGCACAGTGTGGCATGGCTTATGCTCTCGGTGGAACTGGAATTCCTAAAACGGCCCTCAGGGTTTCTACACTGCTCCTGAAGCTCACTGTTCCCACTCTAGTACAAACCATTGATCACAGCATTTAGAGCCCTTTAAGACTATCTCCCAAATCTGTGTGTATTTTAGTCTGTTCCTATATTCCTATTTTTCTTAGTGATGGGTCCACATTTTTACAGCTGCTTCTCCTCAAGTCTAGGCCTTTATAACCACCACAATGTGTGCGTGTGCGTGTGTGTGCGTGCATGCAGGTAACTCCCACAGCACAGGTGTGGAGGTCAGAGAACAACCACTGCAAGCTGGTTCCCCCCTGCCACCTTGTGGGATCTGGGGACTGAAATCACAAAGTCAGGCCTGTGTGCAAGTGACTCTACCCACTGACCCATCTTGCTGCTTCTTTGCCTTAGTTTTAAAAACGGGAATTATGCCTTACTAAATTAATTCAGGAACATGACTTGTAATCTGGATATGGTGGCAACTGAGAACTTATTTTGGCAAAGCTCTGCACTTGTTTCTTCTAACAGTGAGAATAAAGCTCTTAAGAATAGGTATAGCTCTGTGCCGAGAATGTGTCCCAGAATGTTCTAAGATGATGGATACATTTCTGTTCCTGCTGTCTAGTCGGAGTCACATGGCACCTGAGGTATAGCTGGCTTTGACTATGTCACCGTGGCAGGCAGGATAAGATACCTCTTATGTTGTCTACTAGGGTGTCTCTAGAGAGTTAAACTGAAGAGGGAGGACTCAGCCTAAACCTGTGCTTAAGGGGAACCTTTCCCTGGGATGGGATGGGATCCTGGAGTGAATCGAACAGAGAGAGAGAGGGCTGAGTGTCAGTATTTATCTCTGCATCCTAATTTGGATGCAGTCAAACCAGTTGTTCCATGCTCTTGTCAGTGTGAGCCAGAGCAGACCCTTCCTCCTCTAAGTTGCTTCTTACCAGGAGAAAAGTAATAATTGCAGACATAACAGAGCAATTGAATTTTAAAATTTCTCTCACTTAGCTAATGTAAGGTTACACGGACATGTCTGAGCAGTAGTTGCTATCAGGAGCAGCACCACCCTAGAGCGGAGAAACAAGGAGTTGCCCAGCAGTGTTTACCAGCTGAGCTCTTAAAGCCACCAAGAAATTTGATTGTTACATTGTTACACTGTAGTTCTGAAGCTTTATTCCCTGATGCTTCCTCTTTTGAGACAGGGTTTCTCTGTGTAGCCCTGGCTGTCCTTGAACTCACAACTATCCTCCTGCCTCTGCTCCTGTGTGCTGGGATTGAAGGTGGGTGCCACCATCACCCTGATTCCTTAATGCTTCTTATACCCAAATCATTGCTAATAATAAGATAGTGATGTTTTACTTCTTTGTCTTTAAAGCTGAAACCCAGGGACTGAGGAGTAACAGGACCTGAGTGACCACGAATCCCCCTGTTGTCTCCTACCTCGCGTTCTCCGTCCTCCGGCTGATGCACTGGTGTAGGTAGAGATACTCCTGAGGCGCACTGGTGGACAAGGCTGGCTGGATATGGCTCGACACGGGGGGCTCGAACGTGAACAGAGTGGGTTGGCTGGAGTGGGAAGGGGCGGAGGACTTCCTTTCTCGGAGCAGGTGCTGGCTGGAGCTGCTGAACTCAGCTGGAGAGGAGCGGGGACCGTGGCCGGCTGAAGAAAGGTTTCTCAGGGAGTCTGTGGAAAGAAGAGCGAGCTCTGTGAGTGAAAGAAGGAAGGGAGCCGGGCGGTGGTGGCGCACGTCTTTGACCCAGCACTTGGAAGGCAGAGGCAGGCAGATCTCTGTGAGTTTGAGGCTAGCCTGGTCTACAGAGCGAGTTCCAGAAAACCAGAGCTACACAGAGAAACCCTGTCCCCCAAACAACCACCAAAACCTGAAGAAACAAATGAAGTAAGTAAGTCAAGGCTTCTAGAATGGAGGCATGTAAGGCATGGCGGGTTCCTGCTGTTACCATCCCCTGGAAGCTTCTGGCTCTGCTGAAGGACACATTGCTTACTTCAGACTCACTGACTCAGTCCAGAATCTTTGCCTTTCTGCGATGAAGCACAAACACATCCCAGCTGCCCTTCAGACTAGACCCTGCTCGTCCGGGTGCTCTTCGGTTTCTCTCCTAGGACAACTTGGTTCTCTGTTCCCTACTTTTCTTGTCCACTGGTCCTTCTTTGTTTCTTCTTATCTCAAGCTCTCCTCTGTTAGATTGGGAAGGAAGTGAGGTATTTGAGGACAGAAAAAGGCTTAGAGTACTACAACCTGAGCTCAGAGCCTTATTCATGGGCTGGTTCTTTAAGCTTGGCCCTCGTTTCCTAGTCTGACCTACTTCCTACTCTCTCTCCACACACAAGCAAAGCAGATGGAAGCATCCTCGGTCTCTGAGCATAGTGGCTTTTTCTTCTGTGATTCTTTGTTTTCCTTACACTGCTCCTTCGTCCTGGGTTTCATCTCTACACTCCTAGCAAACTGATATGAAGACCTCAAGATCCCATGCAGATGCTACATTCCCACAAAACCTTGAACGCTTTTTTTTCTTTCTTTCTGGGTGCTGACAGGTTCCAGGGCACACTCCCTTCAGATCTCTGGTCACTGTGCTCTCTTGCTCTTGGTTTCTGAGAAGTGTGTCAGTGAGGTTATTGCTTATACAGTCCCAGCATTTACCTACATCAACCGTTCTTAGTCCGTGGTTATATAAGAAAAACCTTTGCTATTTAAAAATTCCAACAGTAAAACTCATGTTCTTAAGAAATACGGAATAAAGGTATAAATACGCTCAGGTGACACGCTAGCTAGGGAGGACCGTTTTGGGGATGATGGCTTTCTAAGTTATCCAGATCCTATCGGAGGAGACCGGTTCTTTGGCTACTCTCTCTTCTGACCTATTTCAAGCTGCACTGTCCGCATGGCCCAGGGCAGGGTCATTGGTGCATTAGTGCTAATCACTCTCTGGACACCCCCCACTTCCCCATACAGTCAGGGCAGAGGAGAGAAAGCCAGTGAGCCTCTAGGGGAAAACTGCTCCACAAGAGCCATATTGATCTCTAAAATGAATTCCTATAACTGGTCTCCTAGTGACCTGGATGATGTTAACAGAATCAATGCATCTGTTACTCCGTTAGGTTTGCGCAATGAACTCTCTAATGTGGGATGAGAGACGGTTTGTCCCAGGCACAGAGTAGTCGTGGCACGGGGGAGGAACACAGCTGTTCTGCTGAGAAGACAGGGGAGGGATAAGAAGAAGCCCCCCGATAAGGTTCTGCACTCTCAGCTGACTATCTGGCTTCCTCTTGCTCTGTCTACATCTGCATTCCTCACGACCCAGTTCTAAACCGTCCTGAGATGGGATGGCAGCTCTCACACTTCATCTCCAGCCCGGGTCGTCCTGGCTCCCTCCTGTACAACCCCCTACCTGCTGGGCTCTCCTTCGTATGTCCTGTCAGCTGCTTGAGATGAGCAACCTAAGCCAGTCTCCTCCCAGTGCTTCCTGTCTCAGGGAAACACACCAACGCCTTCTCCATCAGTCAGTCAGCCAAGCCATCAGCTTGTCGTCTGTGACTCTGCCCTGCGTCCCCGCCACCGTGTCAGCCTGGCACTGCTCCACTCTGCGATGGTGGCTTCTCCTTATTTGTTCAACTGTATTTCTTACTGATGCTTCTTGTACTCCAGAGTATTTCCAGGAACATGCCAGTCTCCCCCCTCATCACTGGGCTCCTTCTGCATTAGACTGAAACTCAGTGAAGCCAGAGATTCCAACCCTTTCCTAACAGCTGTGGCCTTGGGTCATGCCTCCTGAATCACGTGACTTAATATTTGTTGGCCAAACAAATAAGACACAAAGGATAATAAAGTGCTACGTCTTCAGTAACAGTTACTGATTTCTCTTTGCCTTCGGAATAAAGGTGCCTCGGTGTGACAATGAAGGGTATTTTGTAATAACCTGTATACTTTATCTTGTCGCCCAGTGCCTCCCTCATTCCTGCAGTGCACAAATAAAGGGACCGAGCATCTTTGCCCCGCAGCCCTCTGCCTTCAGCGCGGACTAGAGTCAGTCTGGGACTCAGTGTGTTCATTTGCCTCTCAGAGTCACAGGGAACTGGAAGATATCGACAAGCTCTCTTACCTCGATTTACTTCTCTTACTCATTTAATTATGTTTGTGTTGGGGGCTGGGTATGTATACGCCACAGGACATATGTGTCTACATAGTGAGACAGAAACGGAACAGAACACGATAAAACATCTCTGAATTATGTGGCTATCTCCTGGGAGCTGGCTTTCCTTCTACCGTGTGGATGCTGGGGTGGGGTGGGGTGGAGTGGTGGAATCAGGCTGTCAGACTTGGCATCAGGTGCCTTTACCTGCTCAACCTTGTCACGGGCCTGGGACAGTCTTGACAGTGGGGTATATATAATCTCATATGTTCCAATTGTTTCTGTATCTCCAGCACTGTAACTGCCTGGGTGCATTCAATACATACAAATAAAATTATTGAATGAGTGTAGTGAGTAAGTAAAAAGATTTTCCCTAGCACACAAATCCAGATATGTCTGTTCCTTGTGGTGAAGATCTGTACTTTATGCATTAATAAGATGAAGCGGGAGCTGGGATGAGCTGGGTCCTCTGTGAGACCACTGGCGTTTCTATGTAGCTCTAGTCTGTATATCTAGACAAGCTCTGTTAAAGCTGGCTCACACCAACCCTGCAACTTCAAAAGAGCTCTGCCTGGCCTGACATTGTAGTTCATACCTGTAACAGCCCTACAGAGTCCTGGGCAGAGGAAGTACGCAAGTCTGAGGGAAGCCTGCACTACGTGAGTTTCAGTGAGATCCTGTCTTCAATACAAAACAAAGCATCAATAAGAGATCTCTGCCCTGGGGTTGGGGAGATGGCTCGGGGGTTAAGAGCACTTGCTGTCCTAGTCGAGGACAACAGGACAGTTGGCTCACAACTGTCTCTGGCTTCTGTTTCAGGGGATCTGACACCTTTGTCTGGTCTCCTTGGGCATCAAGCACTCGCAGTATACCCATAAATTTGTCCCCATATGTCCCCAACTATATTCTAAATATTTGTCCTTTATACTCATGGATAAGTGTAGTCCCGATCCCTCATCAAGGAAATTTCTCTTTGCCACAGATGGAGACTATCATAGAAAACCACAGCCAATCAGAATGCAGAGTTGTGGAGCCTGGTTTCAAGGGCTAGAAGTACAATACAAACTCTGCACCCAAGGCATAGGGATCACTGCAGAAGAGGGGGTGGAGAGATTGTAAGAGCCAAAGGAACAGGGAGTTTGTCGCGAAATTATCTCCTAGGGATGTCAGAATCTACATTTATTAAGTCTCGACAACATGCTTGTCTAAACAGGAGCTGAACAAGAAAAACAATAGGCATGCTAACATGGATAGGGTGTGGGCAGAGCCAGGAAGGCTTCAAACCTACACAAAGAACCACAGGGAACTGAGGAATGCTAGAGCCAGAGAAGTCTTCCACAGGGAAGAGCACACCAATTGCTTATCCAATACCAAATGGCCTTTGAAAACATAAAGGCGTCATTCAGACTGAGAAGGTTATATTTATGTATTTAGGAATCAAGATAAATAAATAAACAATGAAAAAAAGAGATCAAGGATTTGAAAGAGAGCAAGGAGGATGACATGGGGGGAATTTGAAGGAAGAAAAAAGAAGGGAGAGATGACAGAACTATGTTATAATCTCAAAAAGAAGACAACAAAGCATGCACGTGCACGCACACACACACCAACATCCAACAACATACCAACACCCCTATAACATGACCTCAAAAAAAATCAATCGAATGAATCCCACGTTTCATATAAGGTCTTGCTTGCTTTAGGAATAATAATAATAATGATAATAATAATTAATAAAAGCTGAATCCAGCTTACTGGAATAAGGTGTCCTCATTCTGGACACAGAAGGCCCAGTATCCCTGGAGCCCTTTGCAAACGGAAAGCAGCCTGTGCACCATTCAGGGTGTGTTGGGGGATGCTGTCCTCACTTTCCCCGTGTCGGCTACAGGCAGTGTATCAACCAGCTTGGGCTCTGTGCTGCTCTGCTTTGTTCCTTTTAAGCAGCAATGGTCTTCAGTAATTGGAGTGTGTTTTTCATGCATGTTCTAGATAGGGCTTAGTAGTGCTATGACTTATGACTCCATAAGCACTCAGGGTCCTAGATTATAATAAAAAAAATTCAAAATTAGGGGCTGGAGAGATGGCTCAGAGGTTAAGAGCACCGGCTGCTCTAATAGAGGTCCTAAGTTCAATTCCCAACATCCACATAGTGGCTCACAACCATCTGTAATGAGATCTGGTGCCCTCTTCTGGTGTGTGGGCAAACATGCAGGGAGAGCACTGGGTTGTAGGAGAAAGGCTGCTTGTTTGTCCCTAGCCTCTTAGCCCCAGAATAATAATCACACAGAAACTGTATCAATTAAATCACTGCTTGGCCCATTAGCTCTAGTTTCTTATTGGCTAACTCTTACACCTTATTTTAACTCATCTCCACTAATCTGTGCATCACCATGAGGTCGTGGCCTACGAGCAAAGTTTCAGCACGTCTGTCTCTGGCAGTGGCTTCATGTTGTCTCCCTGACTCAGCTCTTCTTTCTCCCAGCATTCAGTTTAGTTTTTCCTGCCTACTTTTGTTTTGCCCTGCTCTGCTGTAGGTTCAACTCAAAGCAGTTCTGTATTAATCAGTGGTTTTCACAGCATACGGGGGGGGGGGGGGAATCCCACATCACCGGGTACATAATCTTTTTTTTTAAATCAAAATTATATCCAAATACTTGACAGCACAAACTCTCCATGGGATGACATATCTAACAGAAAAGGATGCACCAAGTAAACAACTGAGAGGTTGGATTCCTTTTGTAACTGTGCTTCTGCTTTGCTATTTAACTCTTAGCAAGTAGGCTGCTTGCCTTTGATGGACCTTACCCACCTCAGCTGTGGAAAGTTACAAGCACCACACACCCTACCACTAAGTATTGAGGGTTGCCAAAAGGATAGAGAACTGAAACCCCCCCCCAAATGTCATACATGCATGTTTCTGACAGCACTATTGAAATCACCCACAATGGAGCTGGAGAGACGGCTCAGCCGTTAAGACCATGGACTGCTCTTGCGGAGGATCCTAGCGCCAACACTGTGACTCAAACCACCTGTAACTCCAGTTCCAGGGGCTCCAGCCATCTTCTGACCCTCACAGGCACCAGGTGCACACACGGTGCACACATTTCCATGTCATGTAAGAATAAGTGAAACGTAAGGAGAAACAGCCCAACCTGCCCACCGACTAATGAGTGGCTGAATAAAACGCAGCAGTCCCCAAAGTGGAGTCACAGACGTATGCATGAGTGAAATACTGACGCGCAGCGTTCTGACGAACCCTCGGGACTTTGTAAAGGAAGCCAGTTAGAAGAGATGGAGACCATACAGTGTAACTTCTGTGCAGGGTTTGGAAACCCAGACAAATCCCCAGACAGAGAAAGCAGGCGCAATGAATGCTTAAGACTGAGCAGGGTGGGGGTGGGGCAGTCAAAAGGGAGCGTGACCACTAAGGACTATGAGGTTACTTGGGAACAATGAAATATTTAAAAATTAAGACTGCGGAGAGGGCTGCACATCCGTATAAACACACTCAAACCTGCTGGACTGTATATGTGATAGGCGAATTTAATGGTATGTGAAATAAATCTCATTAAAGATTTAGACATACCGGGCTGGAGAGATAGCTCAGTGGTTAAGAGCATTGCCTGCTCTTCCAAAGGTCCTGAGTTCAATTCCCAGCAACCACATGGTGGCTCACAACCATCTGTAATGAGGTCTGGCGCCCTCTTCTGGCTTTCAGGCATACGGACAGAATATTGTATACATAATAAATAAATAAATATTTAAAAAAAAAAAAGATTTAGACATACAGTTTGATAATTTCCCAACAAGCTAAATATACCTATCCCCTCCTAAAAGACCCAGTAGGCTCACATGTACGTATATGTCCTAGATAAATAAAAAAATTTTGTCTGTAAAATGAACTTATACAGAAATATGTTCAGGGCCACTGAGACAGCTCAGTGTGTATGCTGGCTACCTGAGCATCATAGCCAGGATCAAACTTTACCTATCGCTGTAGCCCAAAATATCACTTACTAGATTGTCATGATGATTGAATAACCTGCATGCTTCAGATGGGTTATAAAAGGCCATACATGTCTGGGCACGGCGACACGTACCCTGGGATCCCAGGGTTCAAGGTCATGCTTTACTAGGCAGTGAGCTTGAGGCCAGTCTGGGAAACACAGTGAGATTGTGTCTCAAACATCAGAACAAAACAACAGAAAACCAAACAAACGACACACACACACACACACACATACAAATCCCTAGCAAACTCTTAAGTGTGGACAGAGATCAACAGCATCTAATCATATGTTCCTGCCAGGCATAGAAGTTCGTGTCTACATTCCCAGCATTTGGGAGACGGAGGCAGGAAAAATGACTGTGAAGTCAAGGCTGGCCTGGGTTATGTAGTGGATTCTAGGTTGGTCAAGGATACATAATGAGACCCTGTCTCAGAAAAAGGTGGGGAGGAAGTCACAGCGGCACACCCTTTTAACCCAGACACTAAGGAGGTAGAGGCAGAAAAATCACGATGTGTTTGATGTCGCCCTGATTTACACAGCAAGTCCCAGGCCGGCCAGGATTGCATACTGAGACCCTGCCTCAAGACACAAGGTTCATCCGACCTTTATTTTTTTCCTTATTTCCCTTTCTGAAGTGAAAACTGAGTATGCGGTAGACACCAGTCCTCACGAAAGTGGTACATACTTGACTAAGAGACCTTGCCCCTTTTCCATTTTCGTCACCCCGTGCCCCCTCCTCTACTCCCCTTCACCCCCGTAATTACAGCAGGGCAATACGACTTGGAGACCCGAGCGAGCTGAAAAATCCTTTCCAGACAGTGACCTTCACGTCTGGACAGCAGTCAGTTCACTCAGACCCCAAGTCTGGTTCCGCAGGCATCAGACTGAGGTCACGCCCCAGTTTGGAGCTATGTGGCTGTTGTTGTCAGAGTCGAGGTCAGAGTGTGAAGCAGACCATGCACAGATATAAAACGTTTGCAGCGTTTGTTTTTATTGCCTGGAACCTTTGGAGAGAAGAAACTGTGGCACAGATAAAGGGAAAACGTGAGAGAGCGTGTGTCTGGGATGCTCTCGGTATGAGACGGACACGCTGTTGCGGTGATGTGTCCTGGGTCGCTAGGAAGGTCAGCTGCACGGAGAGAAGGGAGGTTTCCAGACTCCTGGCCTGGCTTCTATCTCTAAGTCTAGACTAAAGATAACGGCTGCAAATGTCTCGGCCGGTTTGTTTTCTTTTAAGCAGGGTTTTATTTTTTCCTTTTCTTCCTGGCTTCTTTTTACGGCTCTACAGAATCACTCCCCTTCCTTTCCACAACCACCCCTGGGAAGGCTGCCCAGCATGCAAGCACTCCTCCCACCGCCCTGCAAAACTGTAGTGCAGGAAAGCTCAGAGGGTGTCAGGGGAGGAGCTCTGCCCAGGCCGGGCCAGCCATCAACAGGCTGGTGATAACGGAGGCAGGAAAGGAGACCTGGCAGGGGTTTCTGGAAAAGATGACTGGCCGTATAACCACCGGTTCCCTTATCTGAATGCCCTTGTTATCTCTGTTCCTTCTCTCTAAACAATCCGCATCCCTAAAAGTCTCAGTGGGTCTCGGTATCCAGACCCAGGGAGACCAAAATACTCTGCTAACTCTGAGCTCCATGGCTTGGGCGTGGAAGGATTCGAGATCATCTTGTAGGAAGCATTTGGCACATCCCTTCTTACCGGGAGACTTCAAGAGGGATGAGCTGGATGTATGGATGGCAGCTACCCTAGATGCTCCCTGGGGAACTACTGAGAACAGAGAGCCAACAGCATCTACAAATGAAAACTACCATTTACCCAGCACTTACTAAATACTCCTCGTCACCCTGTGAGGACGAGCTCTTCCTGCTTCCTGCAAGGACATGGGTTTGGTTCTCAGCACCACACTGGGCAGCCTACAATGGTGCATAATTCCAGTGCCAGGGTGATTTGACACCTCTGCCTATTCAAGCACTTGTAGTCATGTTCCTACACACGCGTGCCCAAGCCGCAGAGCTCAGAAAGTTCAATGAAGGAACAAACGCCTCCAAACCTTTCCTCTGTATCACTGAAATTATAAACCTAATTCCCAAGCAGCAGGATCCAAGTCCTCAAATCTAAACTCTGAAATCACTTCGCTTTTGCTCTGGGCAAAACATTTAATGTTGTTACACGAGGCCTCACATCCCTCATGGTCACGTCAAATGCTGAGGAGTCTCCGCAGAGTTCTCTGAGAGGAAGAGGCACTAGCGTGTTTGCGTCGTTGTGTTTTCAGTGCTGAGGATCAAACCCAGGGCCTGATACACGCACTACTGATCAGCGGCACCACCCAGTCGATAAAAAGCAGTAACTTAATTCTCAATATACCGTTAGTTTTTATTTCAAGAAGCGGGTTGGTAGAGGGGAGCTTCTAAAGGTCTGGCAAGAGATAACGGTCAATGGAAGAGTTTTAAAGACAGAACAGTAGAGGATCCCAAGAGCGGATGTTCCTCTAATAAAGCTCACTAGAAAAACAGACAGGTCAAGAGGGAAGGGAGAGGCTGGGTCGACAGTTCCAGGCCATTTGAACTCATAACCACAAGCTCAAAATAAATTATTGACAAAGGCATAATTCTCATAGTCTTTCCATACATACCATAACTAGGGAGAAATTGCTAACCATAAGGACAAATAGACAAAAAGGCTATTTGAATAGACAACCTTATCCGGTGGCAACAGCAGATTCCCTGGAGCCCAGTTCATTTACCACTGTCTGTCCTCCCCAAAGCTTTCATCAACGATGGCCCAGGGAAGGGAAACTGCTGGTCCAAGGCTCTCCGGTGAGATCAGACATGAACCGTGGAGCTGGAGTTCAAATCTCTTGGTCTAAGAACGAGGCGGTATTCTCTAGAGCGTGGGAGTCTATAAGGAGTCTTGAGATCTGACCACCAGAACGCTGGCTGGCTGGAGGGTTGTTTTGTTCTGGGTTTATAATGTTTTGCAGTAAGTAAACATCTGTTAGATCAAACTTAAAGACCACTATAAATAATTCTCCACGTTCAAAAATATGTCTTCTAGTGTCTACAGTCGTCATAAAGCAGAGGAAGTCGAAAGAGGTGGCGGAGACGGCATGAGAGCCCGGGAGACCTTCCCCTGAGTGCCGCTCTCTCACCCCCTCTGTGGAAGAATCCGAGAAAGAACATCTCAGCGCTGGGGGCAGCCAAGTCAGAACATCCTGACCTTGGCGCATACGATCCTGAGGTATGTATTAGCGGAAATTGATTCCGGGGAATGCACAGAGGAAAGGCAGAGAGTGGCTGTAGCTTAGCGCTGTGGCTCTTGGTTACTTGTCCTTAGAGGACTCTTTGCCCCAGAATAGCCCCCTTAGAGACAGAAATGCCTTCCATCAGGCCTCTAGCCAGGATCAATCATGCCTTAGTTTCGCCTCGGGTTGTAGTTGGGAATTCACAAACCTGCCACATAAAACAAGACTACAAGTCAGGATCCTGATCACTGTTTCTCTAACGATGCTTCTCACAGTGTTCCAGGCCTAGCAAAAGCCTGGGTTTCGATAAGAAATCCGTCCAGTCAGGATTTTTCCCTCCCTGGCATCAGCAGAATGAATGAGCGGCCCCAGGTTCCAAATTCTCTCGGTCTGGAAGAAGCTGTTCCCACGGTGTGACATTTGCTGGGCTGTGTATGCTTCTGGCTTTGGACAATGAGTCTGTATTTAGCCAGGTGCTGTCCTGCTCATTCGCGAGTGATCAGGTCAGCAAGCGCTCTTGTTGCCTTACCAAGCATACCCACCTTTCTCCTCTTCCTTTATTGGGAACTTGGGCTGGTTAGGGGTCCCTGTTGAAAGGTAGTCCCCTCAAAGTGTTTGCTCATAGTTGAAATAAAGCTGGTTTGGGGGTAGGGCGGGGAGAAAGTGCAGGGCGTGGAACCCAAGGCCACACATGTTTGCAACCCCTGGAATGAAACACTCTTGTCATTGTGTATGAGTCATGAGCAGCCGCCATAGGGACTACAGGAGCAATCTCAGGCCAGTCTCAAGGGGTGGATCTTGTCCTTGATTCACGAGCTCCTGCCGCAGAAGCAAAGTGCTCATCTATATTCATGGGAGTACTTCTATCCTCCTCCTAAGGAACCCTGGGGACCCATTAGCATTCCCGGGGGGATCAGTCCATCCAGTGGGTACCATAAGTTCAGATTTTAGGGATGCATTTGAACCTTGAAAACTTTCCATGAAAATATATATATAAAACATTAACAATAAATACTTAAAGCTAGCCAGCTTTGTCAGGTGGAGATTTTGTTCCTTTCTCAGTGACTCTCACTAAGACGGCACTGGTGTAAACTCCAGAACTGTGGGAGCCCACTGAGAATCATTCGCCGTGGGATTAATTGAACAATAGCTTAAACTGATCAGTTTGGATGTGATGCTGGGAGTCTAAGAGCTCTAGCTTCCCCTAGGGAACAAGGAGACACACAAAAGCATCTGAAGGGAAACACTGGCTTCAGGAGAGGCACTGTGATGTTGGGGAAGGAACTTGAGGTTTGGAGCCTGGATCCTGGTGTGCTTGCAAGGAAGCTGAGTGAGGCCAGAAGCCCTTGGCTTGCACAGTTTGTAAAGACTGCTAAACTTTTCCAGGAAGAAACACCGTGGTCCCAGGGAACTCCTGCAACTCATAAACACTTTCAGTAATGTAGCAGGATACAGGATTAACAACAACAACAACAACAAAATCAGTAGCCTTCCTTTACACAGATGATAAATGGGCTGAGTAAGAAATCAGAGAAACATCACCCTTCACAATAGCCACAAATAGCATAAAATATCTCAGAGTAACTCTAGCCAAGCCAGTGAAAGACCTGTATGAAAAGAACTTTAAATCTTTGAAGAAAAAAACTGAAGAAGACACCAGAAAATGGAAAGATTTCCCATGCTCTGAGGTAGGTAGAACTAACATAGTAAAAATGGCAATCTTACCAAAAACAATCTACAGATTCAATGCAATGCCCAGCAAAATTCTTCACAAACCTCAAAAGAATAATACTCAATTTCATATGGAAAAGCAAAAAAAAAAAGATAGCTAGAACAATTCTGTACAATAAAGGAACTTCTGGAGGCATCACCATCACTGACTTCAAACTCTACTACAGAGCTACAGCAATGAAAACAGCCTGGTATTGGCATAAAAACAGACAGGAGGACCAATGGAACCAAATCAAAGACCCAGATATCAATCTACACACCTATGAACACCTGATTTTTGACAAAGAAGCAAAACATATAAAATGGAGAAAAGGAAGCATATTCAACAATGGTGCTGGCATAACTGGATATCCACATGTAGAAGAATGAAAATAGACCCACATTTATTACCATGCACAAAACTCAAGTGCAAATGGGTCAAAGACCTCAACATAAAGCCAGTCACACTGAACCTCATAGAAGAGAAAGTGGGAAGTACACTTGAACGCATTGGCACAGGAGATCACTTCCTAAGTATGACCCTAGTAACACAGACACTGAAAGAAACAATTAACAAATGGGACCTCCTGAAACTGAAAAGCTTCTGTAAAGCAAAGGACACGGTCAACAAGACAAAACAGCAGCCTACAGAATGGGAAAAGATCTTCACTAATCCCACATCAGACAGAGGGCTGATCTCCAAAATATACAAAGAACTCAAGAAATTGGACACCAAAAGATCACATAATCCAATAAAAAAAAATGGAGTACAGACCTAAACAGAGAACTCTCAACAGAGGAATCTAAAATGGCTGAAATACATTTAAGGTAATGTTCAACATCCTTAGTCATCAGAGAAATGCAAATCAAAACAACTCTGAGATTCCATCTTACACCGGTAAGAATGGCCAAGATCAGAAACCCTGATGACAACTCATGCTGGAGAGGATGAGGGGCAGAGGGAACACTCCTGCATTGCTGGTGGGAGTACAAGCTGGTACAGTCACTTTGGAAATCAGTGATTTCTCAGAAAATTAGGAAACAACCTACCTCAAGACCCAGCAATACCACTCTTGGTATTTACCCAAAGGATGCTCAATCGTACCACAAGGACTTGTGCTCAACTATGTTCACAGCAGCATTGTTTGTCATAGCCAGAACCGGGAAACAACCTAAATGTCCCTTGACTGGAGAATGGATAAGGAAAATTTAGTACATTTACACAATGGAGTATTACACAGCAGAAAAAAAATCTTAAATTTTGCAGGAAAATGAATGGAGCTACCTATTTTGAGTGAGGTAACCCAGACCCAGAAAGATAAATATGATATGTACTCATTCATAAGTGGCTTTTAGACATAAAGCAAACAAAATCAACCTACAAGTCTCAGTTCCAGCCTCTTATGAATAACATTAGAATTTCTTTTTAAAAAACGTATATATGGGTGTTGCCTGCATGTATGTATATGCACCACATGCATGTCTGGAGATCAGAACACGGTGTCAGAACCCCTGGAACTGGAGTTATAGATGGGTGTGAGCTTCCATGTGGGTGCTGGGAATTGAACTCAGGACCTCTGAAAGAGCAGCCAGTGCTCTTGACTACTGAACCATCTCTCCAGCCCTAAAGTTTAAATTTTCCATGCTTCTTTCCTATTTCAACAATGCATTTCTGAAAACAACATTTGGAAATGAGTTAGGAGTTTTAAAACAAAGTAGATTAAATGACAGTTTTCAAAGTTATAGCCCAACACTGCAGCTAAATAATTTTTTTTTGGGTTTTTCGAGACAGGGTTTCTCTGTGGCTTTGGAGCCTGTCCTGGCACTAGCTCTGTAGACCAGGCTGGTCTCGAACTCACAGAGATCCACCTGCCTCTGCCTCCCAAGTGCTGGGATTAAAGGCGTGCACCACCATCGCCCGGCTGCAGCTAAATAATTTAAGAGAACTGTATCAAAATATCTATCTCTATTAGTAACCACATGGTGCATAATATTGAAGCTAAATTCAAAAACATAATTTAAAGAATTAAATTTTAATTTGCTCAACTGATAGTATGTAACCTTGCTAATAAGGATGCAGAGCCATCAAGAAGGGTCCAAGCCAAGCACTTGAAAAGATGAGGCAGTCAATCTGAGCTCAAGACTAGCCTCTGGTACACGTTTCTCAAACCCAAACTATGAAAAGGCTCACAAAGGAAGTCTGGCTGAGAGAATAAAAAAGCAGGTTCTCCATGGCAGAGGCTGGATGAGTAAACAGAACAGAAACAGAGGCAGCACTTAACACTGTGGGCCGCAGTGGTCAAGAGGAAGAGGAAACAGGTTCAGGGGAAGCAGAAGCAGATTTTCTTCAGAAATTCAGGTAGACACCACTGGAAACCCAGACACCTTCCAGTGGGCAGCGAGGCTTTGGGCAATGACTTAATGTCTGGGAAGACGCTGCTCTATGAGAATGACATTAAAAACAGGACAGGTTCATCCTAGGTTAGACTGAAGAGTGCAGGGCTCATCCTAACTGGAGCAGAGGGACAGCCCAGGGGACGGAGGCTCCCCCAGAGCACGGATGTCATGCTGGAGTGGTGTGTGCACGCAATGAACTTGATGGTGCAGTCAGAGGTCTGGGCGTGACTGCAGAAGCCGAGGTGGGGACTGGGTCCTCGTGACACTTAGTGGGGCCCACTAAAGCACTGTTTCCAAATGTCCCATCCTATTGATGAGTTAGAGCACAGCCTGCTCTTCCTCTCTGTGCCTTTAGAAATGGCCATTTAAAAATTTAAAAATGGGTCTGCCACTTTATGTATTTATTTGCTTGTTTTGATTTCCTAATTGCTCTTTTTGTACTTATTTTGTTTTTACAGCCTGCCCACAGTTTCAGTTCCTTCGTCTCCTGAAAGTATCCCCCCCCCCCTTCTATTCCTCTGCTCTTCGGAAAAAGCAGCCTCCCATGGCTATCAATCAGCCACGGTATATCAAGTTGGGGCTCCACCCCCCCCCCCATTTTTTTTTGAGACAGGGTTTCTCTGTGTTGTCCTGGAACTCACTCTTTAGACCAGGCTGTCCTTGAACTCACAGAGATCTGCCTGCCTCTGCCTGAGTGCTGGGGTTAAAGGTGTGCACCACCACCACCCAGCTGGGGTGCCATTTTTTACTGGTGTCAGCTATGGGGAAAGCACCATCTAGTAGGACTGTGATTTTATGTGCACACAAGAGAGCGTGTTGCACGCGTGTGAGCACGGAGAGGCTCTGGATAAAGAAGCCTGACAGTCTGACCATGCTTGGCTTCATAAAATCAACTCTGTCTTTCTCTTGGTGTTTTCCATTTTGTTGCTGACCGATAAAAAGTTTTCGTAGCTTAGTCCTGGCCTAAAGGTCAGTGCTCTCCGGTCTCCACCACAGGCAGTATTTTCATACCTTGTTTTAGCCTTTGCAGGAGAGCGAGGGAGAAGAACACCCAGGTCCTGCTTCACTTGTAAGCCTTTGACCCTCTCTGCTGAAACCTTCACATCGACCCTATTCTCCCTTTTCAGGTATTGTGTTCCGTGCAGGACTGGATTAAAAAGCAATGCTTAAAATAGTGCTTTAAATGACTTCTAGTTTACCGCTGAAGGCCGCAAGATCTGTGCATCGAATCAATAACAAAACTGAAATCTCCTGGTGTAGATCCTGGAGATGTGACCACACCATAGGCCCTGTGGCATCCAGAATCCCCAGAATAACTATCTATAACTGGATGTTTAACCAGCCTCAAGACTGTCAAGGATTCAAGAAGACAGCTTAATACAAATGCCACTTACCACTTGATACAAAAATCTAGTTCTATCTCTGGTCCAAAATGAAAGTTAGACAGAACTTTGGAATCTACTCTGACAATTCAACCATCATTACTGCCGTCCTTCACTTGAGAGAATCACAAGTCCTCTATGAATAGCAACAAGGGGGTGTGGGAGCAGGGAATCTCAAGTTATAGTTGGGAGCTATCCAAAGCTGCTGGGGTGGGAATTTGGGACCAGACTGCTGCTACCTCTCAGTCTGTGGGTTTTGGCAGGTAACACTAGACTTAATCTATGCTGGCTGCTAGGGGGTGAGGGGGAACGTCTCGTATAAATAGACAGAGCAGGAAGAAGGATCAAGGTTTTGAATGGAGAAAGGGGTCATGTTTTTCCCAGTCACCTTTTCCTCCTCCAGAGTCTGGACTTCCTTGAAGGTCACGGCTGGGGCCTGTTCCAGGACAATGCAGTAAGTTCTATGAAGATTTGTGGAGTTTATATTCATCTCAAGACCTGTTCTTGGGGCTGACTAGACCCAGTTGTAAACAAAAAAATAAGCCAAAGACTTACAAAGGAGATGTGCTACTTTAGAAGGACTCAGAATAACAGTTTCCAGAAAAGACACAGGGATCCCAGATCAGGCTGAAAACTGGTCTGGATGTTTATTTTCCTCATTGTCTCAGTGGAAAAAAAAGAAATGGGTGGGTGATTGAGACCGCAGCCTCCACCTCTGGGCTGGGGCCTGGGTCAGTCCCCACCCTGTTCTTTGCTTTGCTCCTCAGCAGCTGGTTGCAGTCTGGGAGATGCTGTCTCTCACCTCCCACACTGGTTCTCAGTTTCCAGAAGGGTCCCCAGAGAAGCTGGGAGTCTGAGCTCAGAGAAACAAAACAGAAAAGAGAAGGTCTCCCAGGGATGAGGGAAGGAAGACTTCTTCTCTCCCCACCCTATTCCACGCCCAGCTCGCCACACTCCCACCCACTTTTAGTACCGGGTGGCGGGGGAGGACACGGTAGTCAGAGACATTTGTGGGGACAGTGGCTCTCCCAGGGCTCTCTGCTGTCCAGCAGGGTCTAGAGAGGGGCAAGCTGTTTGAAGACCCCTCAGTTTGAAGACATTTGTCTGCAGGATGCTGTCTATTTTCCCAAATCATTTTTATGAGTTTTGTCTGACTCCGGATGGAATCCAAGACTTGAAATACCCTGCTAGGTAGTTGGGAAACTCAAGGATTACTAGAGGTTTAAATATTTATAAAACATTTCTGGGGACAGTCTCATCAATTTTATAGTAGAGAAAGGCTGGAGGAGGAGATAAAAAGCAGCTGAAACTCTGGGGATTTCATCCCCAGAATTAGGCTAACGACTGCCACAGAACTCCTGCCAGGAGTAAAGAAGAGAAAAGCTAATCCCGTGGAGAGGATATGGAGGAGCTTTGGCCTTATTTCAAAATCTTTACCAGTTACAAAATGGGGCTTTGGTGACCTAAACTCTCCGAGCTCAAATTCATTCATAGTGGCTTGCTGGCTACGCAGACAGAGAACGTTGGTCTGCTAATTTAGCTGTCAGAGGCTGTTAATGTGTAACAGCGCTGCACTGGCAGAGTCATCCGCTCCCAGTGACTTAGAAACGCCCTGCTGCTCCTCCTTCTGGCTGGCTACTTTGTAACTTAGAAGCGGCTATGCTATACCTGTCGGTGAAGAGATTAGAAATGAGAAGGAGTTAGCAAACGCAGCCTGAGGATGCCTCAAAGCCCTGGAGCTCACCCCCAGCACCTCTACTTTCAGGCCAGGCTGCTCAATGATCCTAAAGCTCCCTGACCCCGCTCGTGCAATCGGAATAATCGGAATAGCGCTGGTTGCGCCCCCCCCCCCCCCACTTCACTTTGTTTCAAGTGAGACTACGGAAGGTTTGCTGACAGGAACGCTCTCTAAAAATGGTAGATACTAAGTCACACTGTTTATCTTGCTCCATAGATAGAGAAAACATCTTACTTGCCGTCTTCGTCCTCATTGTATGAAAAGCAGCACTTGGCAGCTACTGTCCCTACTGTTTCCTGTATCATCTGGGGTAACCCTTCCCAACAACCCTGGGAGGCTTCATTTCCATTTTCTAGATGATAAAACCTTAAGAGGTGAAGTTATGTATTTGACGTCAAACAGCAAATACACCGAAGCCCTGGGTTCCAGCCAGACTCCGTAGTGGCTCTGTGGGTCCTGGACAGCAACTGAGGAGGGAGGGAGGGAGGGAGGGAGGGAGGGAATACAGGACTCAAAGGGGTGAGGGCTTTCTTTCCTAACACTGGCAGATTTCTCAGCACATGAATAATTCATCCAAGCTTTCTGCTGAACGCTGGTTCTTTTTGTCTGTGGTACATCTGGTCAGGGACAGCTGCCCATGAACGGCCACCAGCGTGAGGACCCAGCCGAGTCTACTAGTAAACAAAGCTCAGAGTGGTTATCTGCTTCCTTATGTCAAGTTTTGAAGGTAAATTTGATTCATAGAGGGAAGGGGATTTTAATTTTGTATATACACACACAAAACAAAAATGGACCCTACATGCAATATGAAATCTTTCTGGCATGTATTCTTTTCTTCCTGGAGTATTCTCCCGGATTTTCTTTTGAGAGGCGCTCTTTGTCGGGCTGATCTCTCCCCCAGCCTATGTGAAAACTCAGAGTCAGCTCCACTGCTGGTCCGGCTTGATCACTCAGGCTCTATGCTAGACGTTTTTGGCTGGAGAATGTGAGGAACTGCAGGGTAGCAGTAGAAATAAGAATCTGGGGGTGGCACGAAAGTTGAAGAAAGAAAAGGACAGACTCCATCTGCTAGAGAAGCTCTTCCAGATGAACGAGAAAACCAGAAGCGCTCAGTGGATCCCATTACAGCCCTTGAGGGAAGGGGGCAGACAAAGGAAAAGGGGTGTCTGCCTGAAGAAGGCGCCCACGCGAGGGATTTGTACAGGGTCAGGCAGCAAGCAGATGACCCCTCGTGGGGTACAGTGTGCCCAGTCCTGGGGAACCACGCAGAGGGAGCGCAGCCAGAGATCTGCGGTTTGCCTGACAGCTCACAGAGAAGCAGAAACACTCTCAAGAAGGAGACGAAGTTGGGGCTCAGGCAACCCTTGCTCACCCAGTCCCAGAGAGAGGATCGGAACCAGACATCCTTCCCTCAGCCTACAGGCACGCCGATGAAATTGGTCACTGGACTGAAGCCCTGGAAGTCATTACAGAGATTATGGGAATGATTTGAGGTATAAGGAGCAACACCTGAGCCAACTGTGGGACCGGCATGGCGGGGTCAGTAGGGCCTGCAATCTTACACAACGCCAATGGGGGAAAAGCTGTCTAGTTCTACCAGATACTCCTATTCCAGGAGTTCAGGAGCAAAGAGATGGACTATCCTTTATAATGTGGAGTCAACCCTAGCTTAAACGTGAATCCTGGATGGGTCACTTTCTAGCTGTGTGACCGTGGGTCGAGATTATTACTACCTAAAAAGATAACTGTTAATTTTTAGTAGGGATTTATTTAAAGTCTCTATGTTCAGAGCATCTGTGGCAGCAATTATTTCATTTTATGGCCGCTGAAGGGGAGGTTGAGGCAGCTCAGGGTGCTCTATACCTAAGGTGGGTGTTGATGCCAGGACACAGGTCCCAGCAGGAGAGCAGGGACTGCCACTGGTTGGGCAGCTCACTGCACTGAGCCCAGGTCCGGAGTGGGTGGGCAGAAAGAGTCTTTAAGTGCTGTCAATCTGAAAGCGCTACCTGGTAAGGAGAAATTACACAGCGTCCTTATTTGTAATCGGAGGTGGATGTGGTGGCGCACAGCTGTCATCCAACCACTTGGGAGGCTGAGGCAGGAAGGGCCGTGAGTTCAAGGCTACCCTGGTTTACAAAGCAAGATCACACGAGAGGAAGATAGGAAAAGAGGGAGGAAAAATGAAAGGGAGCATGAGGGAGAAAGAGAGAGGAAGGCGGGGAGGGGAACACGAGAAAGGAAGACAACAGAAGCAAAGAGATTGGATGATACAGGGTGGATCACATTAGAAGAAGTTATGCCGCTAGGGTGATATTGCTTCCCCCTGAGAACCACAGTTTATTTGACAAAGACTCAGCACCAAGCATAAAAAACCTTGGGTCAAAGCCGGGCGATGGTGGCACACGCCTTTAATCCCAGCACTTGGGAGGCAGAGGCAGGCGGATCTCTGTGAGTTCGAGACCAGCCTGGT
>NC_022023.1:2819386-2875602 GCF_000317375.1 Microtus ochrogaster
AAAAAAAAAAAAAACAAAACAAAAAAAAAGAAACCTTGGGTCGAATTGTTGGTCAGGGGACTCCAGAAACTTATAAAACAATATAGGTGATTGCCATTGTCCTTGTCTCCCTCCCAGAATTTGAAGACAAACCCTTATTTCTGAAGACTCCATGTGCTTTACATATAGAATTTAGGAGAATTGAGCCAGAGCAGCCCTGGCAGCCTCCTGCCCAAGGACTGGCTTTTATAGTACCAGAAGGTGCTATGCAAGCTGCCAAGGGGGAAACAATCAATAGTTGTGGCAGTTTGAACGTAATTGTAATTGACCCCCATAAGCTCATAGGGAGGGGCACTATGGGAGGTGTGGCTTGTCGGAGTAGGTGTGGCCTTGTTGGAGGGAGTGTGTCTCCGTGGGGGCGGGCTTTGAGGTTCCTTATGCTCCCTGTCACCATGACAATGGACTGAACTCTTGAAGCTTAAGTCAGCACTTCAATTAAATGTTTTCCTGTATGAGAGTGGCCATGGTTTGTATACAGGAGGGATACTGATTTTTTTTTTGAGTTAATTATATACAAATGATAAACAGGCCGAGAGAGAAATCAGAGTATCAACACCCTTTACAATAGCCTCAAATAATATAAAATATCTTGTGGAAACTCTAACCAAGTAAGTAGAAGAGCTGTAGGATAAGAACTTCCGTGCTTTGAAGGAAAAAATTGAAGAAGACAGCAGAAGATGGAAAGATGTCCTATGCTCACTGATAGACAGGGTTAACGTAGTAAAAATGGCCATTTTACCAAAAGCAGTTTACAGATTCCATACAATTCTCATTAAAACCCCAGTGCAATTCTTTACAGACCTTAAAAGAACAATAGTCTACTTCATATGGAAAAACAAAATCCCCAGGATAGCTAGAACAATCCTGGACAATAAAAGAACTTCTTGATGCATTACCACCCCCGATTTCAAACTCTACTACAGAGCTATGGTAATAAAAACCAGATAGTATTGGCATAAAAACAGACAGGAGGATCAATGGCATCGAACCAAAAACCCAGATGTAAATTCACACACTTATGAACACTTATGAATCCAAAACTATACAACAGAAAAAAAGAAAACATTTTCAACAAATGGTGCTGGTCTAACTGGATGTCGGCATGCAGATGAATGCAAATAGATCCACCTCTATCACCTTGCAGAAACCTCAAGTTCAAGTGGATCAAAGACTTCAACGTAAATGCAGATACACTGAACCTGATAGAAAAGAAAGAAGGAAGAGGGAAATAATCTGGAACACTTTGGCACAGGAGACGACGTCCTGAACAGAACACCAATAGCACAGGCACTAAGACAATTAATAAATGAGATTTCATGAAACTGAAAAGCTTCTGTAGTGCAAAGGACTCTGTCAATAGGACAAATGGCAGTCTACAGAATGTGTAAAGATCTTCACCAACCCCACATCTGACAGAGGGCCAATTTCAAAAATATATAACTCAAGAAATTAGATATCAACAAACCAAAGAATCCAATTTAAGAAATGGGGTACAGATTTCAACAGAGAATTCTCTACAGAAGAATCTCAAATGGTGGAGAAACATGTAAGAAGGAAATGTTTAACGTCCTTAGCCATCAGGGAAAGGCAAATCAAAACGACTCTGGGATTCTAATTTACAGCTGTCAGAATGGCTAGGACCAAAAACACACATACCTGCTCATGCTGGGGAGGATGTGGTGCAAGGGGAACACTCATCCATCGCTGGTGGAAGTGCAAACTTGCACAGCCACTTTGGAAGTCAGTGTGGCAATTTCTCAGAAAACTGGGAATCAACCTACCACAAAACCGCTCTTGGGCATAAACCCAAAGGGTGCACACTCATACCACAAGGACACTTGTTCAGATATGTTCACAGCAGTTTTAGTTATAATAGCCAGCACCTGGAAACAAGCTACATGTCCCTCAAATGAGGAATGGATAAAGAGAACGTGGTACATTTACACAGTGGGGTACTACCCAGCTGTTAAAAACGAGGACACCAGGAGATTTGAAGGTAAATGTACGGAGCTCAAAAAAAAAAAAATCCTGAGCTAGGTAACCCAGACTGAGAAAGATAAACATGGTATGTACTCACTCATAAGTGGATATTAACTGTAAAATAAAAGATAACCAACCATGCTACAATCCACAGCCGCAGAGAGGCTAGGTGACAAGGAGGGTTTGTGGGGGACATGCAGATTGCCCCAGGAAGGGGAGATAGAAGAGATGTTCTGAGTGAACTGAGGGGAGATGGGGAACATGAGCGGTCAGGTTGGTGGGGGATAAAGGAGGGCAGAATACTTAGAGAGCACTGGAAATGTGGGGGCATTTCAAGGTCAGGTAAAAAAAAATCTGGCACAGTGGACTTTCCCAGGAATCTGCAAGAAACTTAGA
Organism: Microtus ochrogaster; assembly: GCF_000317375.1. NCBI lineage: Eukaryota > Metazoa > Chordata > Mammalia > Rodentia > Cricetidae > Microtus > Microtus ochrogaster. The sequence goes on from NC_022023.1 coordinate 2,821,802, forward strand.
CTCCTAACCACAGCGGTATGGAGCCTGAGCCAGCCATCTCCTGAGACCAGATCTATGCCTAACGCAACGGTCATCAGAGAGGCTCCATCCAGCAACCGATGGAAACAGACGCGGACCCACAGCAAACATTAGGCAAAGTTCGGGGAATCCTGCAGAAGATGGGGAGGAAGGATGGCAGGAGCCGGGGGGTCAAGGATGCCACAAGAAAATCCACAGTATCAACTAACCCAGGGTTCACAGGGGCAAACAGAGACTGGATCGACAACCAGGGAGCCTGCATGGGACTGACCTGGCACTCTGCATAGATGTGACAGTTGTGGAGCGACTCCTGAGAGTGGGGGCAGGGGACTGCCTCCCACTCTTTTCAGGCTTGGGACCCTACTCCTCGTACTGGATCACCCTGCCCAGTCTTAATACGTGGGGAGGTGCTTCATCTTACTGCCACTGGGTATGCCATGTTTTGTTGATGCTCGTGGGAGACCTGCCCTTTCCTAAACTGTAGCCGGGATGCAAAATAATAAACAAATAAATTATCTGTCTGTCTGTCATTTATTTGAAGAAAAAAAAAACAAAAGACTTGCTATGGTCATGGTGTCTCTTCACATCAACAGAAACCCTGACTAAGACAGTCGTCCTATCCAGATATTATAGGTAAGGTATCCCCAAAGGTTCAATGGTGGTCCTTATCTTCTGAGGGGCAATTCACAGCTAAGTGTTATATCTAAACTGGACAGAAAGCCCACTCACTGAGAGTGAATTCATGCTTAGTGCTGTGAACCTGGTCAACGACGAATGGCTGGTGAGGCCGCAGAACCCAGAGACCTTAACGCGGCCACTTTCCCAGCTACAGTCTTAACTGCATGCTAAGTACTCATCCTCTTACTCACAGGATTTCTTTTCGTGGTAAACAGAGCCCACTGTAGAAAACTAGGAGAACACTGACTGGGGTACCCGCCCCCAGGAGATACATCCCTCACCCTCTACCCTTCCCACAGATCCGTGGCCCCCTTTGCTTTCATTACCCGTTACGTGTGCATGTACAAACACAAGCACAGCCTGCTGAGCCCATTTACTTTGCACACACGTGTGTATTTTTAGGGTTGACCACTTCATATTAGATAACCAACCAGGGAGTTCATCTCTGGGGAAGACCGATTCTTCCTGTGGTTTTCACTTAGGGTTGGGGCCTCGTGAGAGTTCCTCATCCACGCTGGCATGTCCACCAGGCGTTATCACTATGCAGGTCTTGTTTAGGTGACCGTATGCCTGAGGTTTCATGGGTGCAGCTTTCCTGACATAAGAAGATACTATCTTGAAGTGGATTTCTGGTTTCTGGCTCTTGCCATTTTTTTTACTCCACTTCTTCTGTGATGTTCCCTGAGCCTTGGGTATGTGGATTGTTTCTTGAGGCAGAACTTTTGAGGATACGTGAGTGTGTGTGTGCACGTGTGTGTGTGTGTGCGTGTGCACGTGTGTGTGTGTGTGTGTGTGAATTTCCCTCCCCTCATGCTGCCATTTCATAGGTCCACAGCTAGCTTAGCAAGCCGTGAGTTTCCAGAAGACTCTCCTCTCCCTGGGTCTTACTTCCCATAGCTGTGCTTTGATTACAGACGCTCACTGCTACACCCAGCTTGGCTTCTGAGGATTGAACTCAGGTCATCGGGGTTGACTCATTGAGGTTTGTCCCTGGCCTCGCTTTGATGTTTGAGACGGGTCTAGCTCTCGTAACCCAAGCTGGCCTCAAATTCATGTTATCTTCTTACCTTAATTTTTTGAGTGCTCAGATTAAAGACATGAGCCATCATGCCCTAATAAGTTTTCTTTGTTTTCTCGAGACAAGATTTCACTGTAGTTTTAGAGCTTGTCCTGGAACTAGCTCTTGTAGACCAGGCTGGCCTTGATCTCACAGAGATCCGCATTTGTCTGACTCCCGAGTGCTGGGATTAAAGGCCACCACTGCCCGGCCCAAATGTTTTTTCCCTCTGTGTGTGTATGCCTGTGTATATGCAAATGGATGTGTCCATTACATGTGTGGAGACCAGCGTTGGCTGTTAGGTGTCTCCCCTAGTCTCTCTCCACCTTATTTCCTGAGATAGGGCCTCTCACGGGTTTAGCTAGGCTGGTTAGTGAGCAAGCTTCAGGGACCTGCCCCCCTCCCCTCTCTCTCTCTGTAGCACTTCTGCTACACCAGCTTCTTATGTGGATACAGTGAACTCACTTATGCTTGCGCAGAACTTACTGACCAACTATCTTCTGATCTCCCCAGACCCTTGGTGTTTGTTCTGTGAGCTGTTTCCCAGTTTTCTGAACAAGGACCTCACTAACTGTGCCCTGGGCTGTAACTACCTAATCACACCTTTCTAACTTCTGGCTTTTATTCCATTCTTCCAAATTATGAATCAGCCAAAGCCACAGTGAGATCCTCAGCATTATCACCACGTTTCTTTGAGAGGACCTGGCGTGGTATTCCACATTCAATTATTTGGTATGAGCAATTCCTGTTTTTGGTAACAGTGCATGTTTTAGCGCCCACTGCAGACAGGTGTTTGGTATTTAGACATTTAAATCGTTAACATTTCAAATTACATGGTAATGGGTTGGAGCCATACAATAAACTAGCAAAACGTTCATTACCTGCCAGTTCAGTGATGTAAACATGACCTCATGTCTTCTTGAATGGGTGATAGTACGTGAAGGGATAGAACTGTCTTCTGGGATTTATGAGTAATAAGCCTAAATTATCACCTGTGTATCATTTACTTAAAGAACAGGTTATCATTTTGGAGTCTTTACTTGTGCTCACATGAAGAATCAGAACCTCCTAGATCATTTTTAGATCTGTGTAAACTGCGTTCGTTTTGTAGAAAAAAGGATAAAGGCTGGGATACAGCTGAGTAGCAGGTTCCTACCTAGACCCAAAGGGCTTGTGCTTAGTCTCCAGAACCATCAAGAGTGACAATAAACTAATAATTCCTGTTAGTATGGATGCTCCAGGGAGTTGGAGGTCAGGGCACACTTTTGTGAGCTAGTTATTTTCGCCGTGAGTCTCCGAGACAGAGCTCAGGTTGTCAGTCTCCTGCAGCAGACACTTCTGCCGAGCTGTCTTGCCAGCCCAGTGAATTGCTTCTGACAAAGAGATGCGTTCTGTCCTGCTTTCCTAGAGTGCAAGTCGTTCAAGTTGATCTGGGTCAGTCTCCTTTTATATTTTGCTACCGAGGCAACTGCACCTTCTAGTGCTAAGACTATTGCGTACATGAAGACGCTCACTGCATTTTATTAAGGGACTGTGACATCGGATGCTGCTATAGTGGACATAAAACCTTTGTAACTTAAGAGCCACAGTTATGGCTTGCAAATGTGAGATGCTAGTAAGTCCTAAAATCAGTGGGAAGATTTTAAAGAAGAAAAGATATTTACATGTCAGTAACTAAAGCAGAGGACCACAGAAGTGATACTCAGTGCTCACCGTTGGCTGCTGTATGTGCATGGATGGGTGTTCACACCCCTCCCGCACATCAAACAGAGACACATTGAGGTACTTTTTAAGAAAGGGCTCTCAAAGCTGAAACATAAACTCAGCCTTTCGTTCTCTTATCTGTCCTCAAATGGATACAAAGGAACACAAGACTATGTATCAATAACCACAAAGGATGCCTAAGAAGCAAGCAAGCAAACTGTAAAGTGCTCTGAAAGAGATGGACTATAGCAGACAGAAACGGACCATAGTGCGATCCAAGGGAGCTCTTCCCTGCCACGGCTGACAGGTGGAAAGACACAGCGCGCTCAACCGGGGGTGGGGGAAATGGTTCAGGGCTGACAGACGGTAGAAGCATCGGAACACCTGAAATATCGTTAGCCCCATCATAACCCTGACCTTTCTGGATTCCCCGTCGGATCATTATTAGAACCCGGAGGTCCCTCTAGATGAGGCCAACTCTGCTCCGCTCTCCCCATTTGTAAACAACTTGTACCAAAAACGAAGCCTTAACCAGAGCTGGCTCTCCCGGCTGGAGGGACAGGGGTCTCAGCAGCATCCCCTTGGAAAGGGCTGTGTTTGGGCTCATACCTGTGCTCTCCTCAGCCTGGTTGAAGCCGCAGATCTGGCAGATGCTCTGGACCCACTTATTCATGTCGGCCTCCGTCTCGGCCACCAGGTAGAAGGTGCGCTCGCTGGTCTTGATGTCGAACACGAAGCTATCCTGCAGCTCTTTCTTGTTGAACGTCAGGCCCGCATCCACCTGCTCGCAGAAGTTCAGGTTGATGATCCGCAGGGGTTTCTTGGAGTGCTCATTCTTGTAGTATTCCAGAACATCTGGGTCGCCACTCATCCGGCCGCTCCGCAGTATAAACCAGCGCTTCTTCCAGGCCTAAATCACCAGAGCCACGGAAAGAAGAGGGAGAAAATGTCATGTTATTTCAAAGCTTTTATCAGATCCTGGCATATCACAGATTGAGGATGGGTATGACGGGAGGGTAAGGCATGGAGGGAAAACTCAGGTCATCATAGGAGGGCCCCACCAGATTGCTCAGTGGATAAAGGTACCTGCCACCACATCGAATGATCTGATCAATCCCTAAAACCTACGCGGGATGAACGTTATCATCTGACCTCCACATGTGTATCACGGCGTTTGTGTTCCACCAGATAAATATGTAATTGAGATTACCATATAAAGGAAGCCAGTTGACAGAGGAAGACGGGGACTTCTGGCCATTGGCTACACGGAACAAAACAAGAGCATTCCCCGCAAAACAAACCCCCAAGACTCAAGCTCTCTGAACGAGGAAGAAAGAAAGTGCTGTAGGTCACCTAGAAAGAATCCAGGCTGTCAAAGTCAGAGGACCTGGGGCTTGTGCTGGCTCCCTAACCACTCCATTCTCAGTGTGACATCTATCACTAACCTGTGTCCCTAGTCCAGTTCTTTATTCTAGGACACAAGAACCTGGCAGTCTCAGCAGGCGGTGACAAAGAACAAACCCCAAACAACCAGAAGCTAAATACAGCTGCAGAACTTCAGGTTGAGTGTGAGCTCTCCTGCAGACGCATTGTAAGATTCTTCAGCTAAGTTACTTATTTCTTTGGATCTTTCTCTATGAAATGAGAATCGTAACCACCACCAAGACCATTTACCCTATTTATTTATTTATTTATTTATTTATTTATTTATTTATTTATTTATTTATTTATTTGTTAGGTTGTGAGCCTAGCCTTTAACGGTTGAACCATCTCTCCAGTCCAAGAGGGTTATTTTTAAATACAAATGCGCTCATAGTGGTAGAAATGTCAATAATTTATAATCATGATCACCATCACGATTCTTTCAACCTCCAGGAAGCTGAACTAATTCCACAATATTTCACACACACCTTTCATCCTTGTCCTCAGTTATTTTTCAGTGTTCAATTCTCCCAAACTTGCTTCTTTCTCCATTTCTCTTGTTTCCTTGACAAAACTGCAACCTCCAGCTAAGTCTAATGTCCTACCTCTTCTGCCTGTTCTCACTTGATGACAGGCAGGGTGGGGCGAAGTAAGAGAGCTCATCGCAGACCGGCTTTCCTGGGCCTTCCCACGGGCCACTCACAATGCCCAACAATGCTGGTGGCCTGGCCAAGGACTTCCTTGTGCTCTTTGGCAATAATCTCTGATCTCTTTATACCTCCAAAACCTCTACTCCTTTCTCATTTTCAGAGAAAACAGAATCAAAAGAGATCTGGTGCCACCTTAACCGATGCACCTGCCTCCACAGGCACGTTCTGCAGTACTGGAGAGTTCATTGGCTCTCCTGATAATTTACAGCAGTTTTCTTCCCTAGGCACAGGCTCCCTCACTCCCCTGGAGCATCGCTTCAGTAACTGTTCACTCTCTAGAGTAGCAGCTTCATCCTTCCCTGCTAGAACCATTTCTGCCATCTCAGAAGGCTGGTAAAAGGTGTCTTGATTCTATGTTCGTCTCTGACTATGGCTCAGCTTTTCAATTCTTCAGTTAAGCTGCAAGCAGTTTCTGTAGTGCTATGTTTACTTGTTCTGTCTCCTCCTTATGACGGCACTTTCATCAGGCTGCTCCCCGCTGTACCTCTGGGATGACGCATCACAGGCCTGAAGATCTCGGTGATTCCAACTTGCATCTTATTGTGATCTCTCAGGAACCTGTTACAGTGGTGTGTAATTGACACACCTTCCCTATCTCCACCTCCATTGATAAACTTTCTTCAGTGGGCTCTGGCATCCACATTCAACTGTCCACTTGGTATTGCTTTTCCAGATCGATCCCAGTGCTGGTTTTTCTTTTTCCTGTTCTCTAAGCCCTAGAGTGTTCCAAAGCTCAGTTCTCAGTTGGCCTGCTTCCACGCCCACCTTTGGTTCAAGGCCATCGACTTGCTGCCATTTCCCAGTGTCAGCCCCCAGCATAGCCCCATCTGAGGAACCCAAGCCCTGTACCAGCTCTCCATTATCGAGCATTTCAAAGCTAATATGTTAAAAACTGAACTCCCAGCCAGGCACAGTGGCTCATGCTTGCCATCTCAGCATTTGGCTAAGACTGGACGGCTGTCAGTTTGAGGTCAACCGGAGTTACACGGTATACAAACGAGACTCTGCCACAGCTCCAATCTACCTCCAAAATTTGACCTTCTAAAATCCCTCAGACTCCTTTTTCCCCACCACCTTTCCCATCTTAGCTATGGCTGTAACATCCTTCCTGTGTCAAGGTCAACCGCTCTCACACTCCACATTCAATCTATCAGCAAATTCTGCCAGCGAACAAGTTCAGAGTATCTCTCATTCCCCCGTTGTTCCCGCATCTCATTGTGATTGTGTGTCTGTGGCATGAAGTGTGTGCATGCTACCGGTGTCAGGGGTCAGTTCTCCCCTCCACCACTTGCCTCCTGAGGACTGGCCTCAGGTCACATCTCACCAGCTCACAACGGCGTTCATTTTTATACCCGCCATGATTCTATTCAACAATCTAGTCACAAAAGTGAGGCCAGAAAGCAGGGTAGGGTGTAAATCGGAATCACCGGTACTTCCCCACATGAAACCATTGTCTGTCCACTCAGACTAAAAACCAATTTCCTTACAATGACCCCTTAGCCTAGGTTACAGTTTGGGTCTTGTGCGATTCCAAAGCTTTGGTCTCAGCGTGTAATGCTGTTTCGGAGGCTGTGGGATCCCTAAGAAAAAAGGCCAAGAGAGAGGCCTTAGGTCATTGGTGGCATGACTTGGAAGGGACTATGGGACTGTCTTTTTTTTTTTGTTCTGTTTGCTCCCTAGTCTAAGACAAGTAGCTTGCTCTACCATATGCTCCCTGTCATAGGTACTTCCTTCCTATAGCGTAAAACAACAGGGCCAACCGAAACCTCTAAAACTGTGATCCAAAGCAAGCCTCTTTTTCCCTCTTCATGGTGCTGAGCATTGGACCCAGGGCCAGTGCGTTCTGTCTTTTCTCTATAGTTGACTATCTCAGGTATTACAAAAACTTGACTAACGCTGCCTGGTAGGCCTAAACCTCACGTGTCATTTCAGGATCTCACGTCAGTCATGGCCTTAAACACGGCCAGGCGCACACCTCCCTCGGGCTCTCCATTCTAGTCGCCCACTCTGGGGCACTTCTTCTTCTAGTGTCCCCATCCTGATTCCTTATTTCAAGTGCTTATCCAAATGCCACACTGTGAAGACGCCACTCCTGTTTTCCCACCGCTCCCCTTGCCAACACTCAAACTCTTTCTCCTTGCCTGGCTTCCCTGGTGCCATTGGTCTCCTTAGTGGTCACCCCAGCCCTGTGGACGCTCTGCACACAGTGTTGGAATGTAAACACCGCCAGCACAGGGACCCTTTCTTTCTCATTTGCTGTCCTTCCTGTGGGGTTTGGAGTGAGAAATGTCCTCCATAGGCTCCGAAATTTTAATGCTTGATCCCTAGTTAGGAGTGTCGTCTGGGAAGTTCAGGAGGTGTACCTTTGCTGGGGGATGTGTCTCACTGGGGGCGGGCTCTGAGAGATTACAGCTTAACCCCCCTCCAGTTTGCTCTCCCTGCTTGGTGTCTGTGTTTGAAGATACATGGATGCAGCTTTCTGTTCCTGCTACCGTGCCTGTCACCTGCTCCCATGTGTCCCCCCACGATGGACTTTTATCCCTCTGGAATCATAAGCACGAGCCAACTCCTCTATAATTGCCTTGGTCAAGGTAAATTAACCAATACTCCTCCTTACTCCCATGTTATAGTCACAATTTTTAGAATAGTGCTTGGCACATAGAGCATAATCAATAAATATGCTCATTAATTGATTTTTTTTAGCATAAAGTCCTTATGACATTTACTTGGTCAAGGGAAATATATGTGAGGTCTGATAAACCTTCGATTAAATTAAAATTGAAAACTGAGGTATTACCATATATAAGAAAGTTGAGGAAAATAAAAATGAAAAGCATATGATTATAGTCACATAAAAATCTTATCCTGGTCATTGTTTGTGAAACTCTATACTTGTATAGATGCATCCAGCAGGTGCTATATACAGCTATATGTACACTGTATATATACAGTATATTATACAGAATATAAATACCATGGTACATTATAAATAGATTTACTAGGCCAGCTGCTGCTGGAGTTGAAGTACCCTTCAGTGCCTGTCTCTTTCATAAAGGCTGTCCCTAAATCATAGATGTGCAGGTGCACACATAAACAAACACAGACACTTCAAGAGGAAGAAAATGAGGTTGGCTGCAGATACTTTAATAGCTTCCCAGGTTCTTCTTCCAAGGAAGTAGTCCAGACCAATAAATGGCTGCTGCAGAATGCTGATGTAGTCATGGCAGCGGGCAGCGCTGTCTCTAGTCACAACCCTCTTCTGCCATAACTGCTCTCGCCTGTTCCTTGGTATTTTCACCTCTGTCCACACAGTGAATGCTCATTTAGTGTTTATTGTGTTCCAGGCATTATCCTAGAGCAATGGTTCTCCCCCTTCCTAACGCTGAAGCCCTTAACACAGTTCCTCAAGTGTGCTGACCCCAACCACAAAAAATTATTACTATTCTTAACTGTGATTTTGCTACTGTTATGAATCGTAATATAAATATCCCATATGCAGGACATTGGATATGTGACCCTGGGAAAGGCTCATCAACCCCTAGGTTGAGAACCACCGTGCTTGATACTAAAGATACAGCAAGAACTTTGGATCCCAAATTGTTAATACCTTGGACTTTGGAATTTCTTTCTCCAAATCTGAATTTCATTTAAACAACTGAAATGTTCTTATTTACTTTAAGTCTTTTGAGGCTACTAGGCTCGGTGTGGCCACCAGGTACTTGGCACGGTGTAAACACTCGGGAACTCAGCAAAGATGTACTGGCATTTTTTTCATTCAGTGAGGATATTCGTTTATTCATTCTAAGAGGTTTAATTAAAAAAAAAGTTTTAAAAACAGAAAATAAGAAAGGCGAGCAAGAGGATTACAGAAGAGAGAACAAAATGAAAGCGTATATAGATTACGTTGTGAGCTCCTTAGCTCTGCCCTTCCATTCTGAGCAGAGTACATGATAAATATTTATGAAGGGGTTTGGGAGCGCTAGCCAAAAATCCCATGACCCAGATACAAAAAACCTACTCTCGGAAGCAGACACATAATGCAGAGACAATATAGGACACAAGTCCTGAACATGATGTTAAAAGAAAGTTTCCCAGGTCCGTTCTCATATGCACAAAATCTTGAAAAAAAATTAAAGTGGATTATGGATCTGAGTGCAATTCAATAACCCAAAGAGCCAGGTAACTAAGTGCGGCTTATCATGAGGAGGTGGAGCTGACCGGAAACTAACAAATATAATCACCACACAGAAAGGCGAAAACTGAAGCAAGGTTCTACCAGTGCAGAACAGAATACGCATTCATTTAAAAAACTTAAAAAAATAAGAATATAGTTAAACTTGTAGAATGTGATAAGTTGCTTTAAAAAGACCAAATATCTAAGATTATAGGTTATAGTGGATTCTGAAAGGCCGACAAAGTTGGAAGCAAGACAAAGGCAATCACTTCCAGCACCATGCTGGACGTTCCAGCCATGCAACAAAGCAGGAAACACATATAAGAAACATACGGACCAGGAAGACAGGACAAAGACAAAAGATAAGGAAAAAAACTGCCTCATTTTCAGATGAAGTGATTATTTATGCTGAAAACCCAAAAATAACTGCAAAGGACTTCCTAGAACATGGTGGTCACAGGATATAAGACAAGTAAAAAAAAATCCATTTGCTTCTAGTCTATTTATTCTGTAGTCTAGCAGTGAATTTGTTGGAATAGGCAATGAAAATATACATTGGAGCTGGGTGGGGAGCTCAGTGCTAAGCGTGAATAAGGCCCTGAGTTCAGCCCTCAGCACCGAAAACAAGGAAAAAGAGAAGAAGAAAACACACAGGATCATTTATAGGCACCATTTTAAAAATAAAAAGTATAAATCTAACAAATCATTGTGCATGTTGAACATAAATGTTACCATATAGTGTTGAGAAAATTAGTCAAAGTAGTCCTAGATGTTTGCAGACATACCATGTTCACAGACTAGAAGAATCAACACAGTACATCTTCATATTTATATATATGTATGTATGTATGTTTACCACAATAATTATAAAAATCCCAGTGAAAAGATTTGTTATGTAGACCAGTTTATTCTGTAGTATAATATATGGAAAGAAAAAAGGATGAAAATGGGTAAAACAATTTTTGAAAAGAAGATTATAATGGATAGAATCAGGGCATCATATTAAATTTTTTATGTATTTTATGAGTGTTTATAATTCTGTGTAACAGGTGTGTTTGTGTACGTGGAGCCCTTGGAGGCCAGAAAAAGGCAATGGGCACTGGGCACCCTGGCGCTGAGGTCGTAGATGGTGGTAAACTGCCATGTTGATGCTGGGAATTGAGGCTGGGTTCTCTGAAAGCGCAGCCAGTACTCTGAGCCATTAAAGTCATGTCCAGCCCCAGTGCGCATATTTCAGGTGTTCTAAACGTTTGTTAGTCTCGAGCAATCGAGACTATGTGTGCTGGAGGAAAGGGACAAACATACAGAACAGAGAACTGAGAACTATGTCCAAATGATATACTCACTAATCTTTATGCATTCCTATGATTACATTTATTTAGGGGGTGGGCATGTCTACCACAATGCAATGGAGAGGCCAGAGGACGACTTGCAGGAGCCGATTCTCTCCTTCTATCACTTAGGGCCTGGAGATGAAATTTGGGTTGCCAGGTTTGTCAGCAAACATCTTTACACACTGAAATATCTTGCTGCCTCCCATCGATTTTTTGATAAAGGGGCCAAGGAATGGAAGACAGACAGCCTTTTCAACAAACGGTGCTGGAGAAACTGGGTATCCACGTAGAAAGGGCCCGGGGAAGGAGTCGGGTACAAGCCTGTAACATCTACTACTCAGGAGGCCAAAGCAGTAGGATTATGAGTTCTGGACCAAGTTGGCCCACACACAGAGACCTCGTATGGAAAACAAACAGGCTAACAAAACAGTAACAAAAGATGAATCATGGATTTGAAAGCAAAATGTCAAAGCGATAAAATATTTAAAGAGTAAACAAAGAGCTGGATGGCTCAGCAGTGAGGAGGGCTTGTCACTTTCCCAGAGGACAGGACTTGGGTTCTCAGCACACAGTTCCTGGAACTCCAGCTCCAGGGGATCTGACCCCGCCCCTCTGGGGACTTAGTGCACATGTGCATGGACAGACAGACTCCTCTCCAAATAAAAAAAAATGTTTTTTCAAAAGGTAAATAGGTGGAAATTTTTGTCTTATGATGAATCAACAAGTTTGTTGTTTTTTTTTTTAAGTAGTCAGTGAGAACAAAGATGAATTTTATTCTGTGCTATGTGGGATAAAGAGGAGACGCAAGACACAACGATCCTTTTAAGTGACTTAAAATATTTATAAAGTTCCAGGAAGATAAGACATTGATGTATAGCCCTCGGAGAAGAAGCAGGGTTTTAAGAGTATCATAAAGAGAGACACAATATCCTAGCAGAACCCTGAAAAAGGAACTCAGACTTCTAGGGACAGAAGTAGAGAGGGAGGAAAAGGGAGGGAGGACGAGGAGAGAGAAATGGATGACTATAAACACGAGGGAGCTCGTAAAGCACCAAGAGACGCTTTGCTTTGAAAAGATTGCACGGTACAAACAAGGCCTGAGCACGGGGAAAGATAAGACAGGTTTGGAAAGTTCCGCGAGTCTCTTGGCTGCGGGAAGGAGAAAAGCAGAACTGGGAGGTCTCGCAAGGCCTTCAGAGCCACCCTAGGAAGCTTTATGTTTATCGGCGTTGGGAGTCACCGCAAAGTGCACAGCAGCAAGAAATGCTAAATCGTGCTGTGCACCTACTTGTTAAACTGTTAAATAGTGGTCATCTAGCAATGAGGAAGGTGAGCCAGAGAAAGAAAAATAAATACGAGGCAAAAAGAACAAAAGGTAAAAAAAACCCAACAACAACAAATCCAATCTATTTAGGAAGTCATTGCTACAGCTTTCTATGGTCAGAGAAAATGGCAGCCTATGTGAGGATAAAGTGATGTCGGAACATTAGCTTGGGCAACACAGTTGAGACCTCTCCTCAAACAAACAAACAAAAACAAAACAAAACACCAAAACAGAAAAACCAGACTCAAAAAACACCCAAAGGAATACATGAAATAAATAAACAAACAGAGTAGTGATAATCAAGGCAGAGGAGTCAGAGCTTAAAGAAGTAGACAGACAGATACAATAAAGTTAGAATTTGTGTCCAGCATCAAGTAGCTATCACCGTTTGCTCTGATGAAACAGAAGTGACTCTTTTCCTTTTGTACCCAAATCGAGTCAGGAAACAAAGCATTTCACAATGACCCAGACCACAGGGACACAGATGTGGGCACAGACGACCTGGACGTTGCTCCACTTCTGCTGCCCAGCGCTCTCTCTTTGTGTGTGTGTGTGTGTGTGTGTGTGTGTGTGTGTGTGTGTGTGTGTGTGTGTGTGTGTGTCAGGTCATGCGGTCCTCTCTGTCCTTTGGGTCATGTCTGTAACTGTGTAGAACAAAGTCATGACTTCCTCCTACCGCTCTTTGGCAACCAGAAAATTAAAATAGACCCCAACTGGGACTTAGGGTGACTAAATCACATTTTAGGTATTCTACTGGTGACGGACTTAAAAAAACCCTCGTCTATCAGCCTCCGGTGAGATTCTGTGGCATCGCGAATGAGTGTAGTGAGTACAAAGGCTGCTTGACATATGGAACAAGAACTCGACTGGTTTTAGGTTATTCCACACGCTAAAGCTGAACTGGACTACTTCCTACGGGGGAGTTAGTTCTCTTCTGTTTTCAGGAGGAACTTCCTAAAGACCCTTTTAGCTTCAGTCCTAAAAGCTAAAAGAACTTTTTTTTTTTTTAAAAAAAAAAAATTTATTTTATATCCCAGATGAAGTTTCCCCACTGTCTTTTCCTTCCAGTCCCTCTCCCACCTCCTCTCTACAAACCTGCCCGCCCCCCCCCTCCATTTCTATTCAGAAAATGGCAGGCCTCCCGTGAGTATCAACAAAGCATGGCATATCAAGTTGCAGGAAGACTAAGAACCTCCTCTTGTATTAAGACTGGGCAAGGCAACCCATTATGAGGAATAGGGTTCCAACAGCCAGTAGGAGAGCCAGAGACAGCCCTGTTTTGACTGTTAGGAGTCCCACAAGACCAAGCTAAGCATCTGCCAAATATGCAGAGTCCCTAGGTCAGTCCCATGCAGGCTCTCTGGTTGTTGGTTCAGTCTCTGTGAGCCCCTGTGAGCCCAGGTTAGTTGGTTCTGTGTGAGTTTTATTGTGTTGCCCTTGACCACCCCTGGCTCCTGCTGTCCTTCCTCCCCATCTTCTGCAGGACTCCGTGAACTCTGTCTAGTGTTTGCCTATGTTTGTCTGCGTCTGTTTCCATCAGTTGCTGGAGGAAGCCTCTCTGATGACAGATAGGCTAGGCACCAATCTGGTCACAGGAGACTGTCAGTTCAGGCTACCTCTACAATTCCAGACTCTCCTGTTCGGTTTGAAGTACTATACCAAAGAAAATAGAACTCTTTTTGAAGTACTAAGGATTTTCTTAGACCCTCTATGTAAAGTAAAAAAATGTTTAATACTGGAAATTCTGAAAAAGGAACAGCCTAGAGTAGTGATTGGCCAAGTTCCCCGGAAAGGGCAGACAGCAAACGCTTTAAGGAACACGGTCTTCATTACAGTTCCTCAGATCTACCACAGCGTGAACACAGCAGTTTACGAGCAAATGGATCTTCGGGAGATACTCTTCCTAAAGAGTGGTGCAGGAGTGGTGCAGGGCTCTTAGCTGAGCCCCAGATTAAGGTAAAGTAGAAGGAATAGTGGAGGGTGTTCTCAGAGAACATGCTTAACACATGGACGAGAGACCGGAGTCTCTTCCAACTGGACAGCCTCTCACGGTGTTCGCTAAGACAATCTGATATCACAGTACCTTATTTAACCAGACTACTCAGATTCTTGGAAGCAAGAGATGTGTTCTTCTGAATAGCCAAGCTAGGCAGGACCTTCTATCACTTTCTTCCCTGGCAGTTGGAAATACTTCTAGAACTCCACAATCTTCTGCTGTGCCTTAGGTACTGCACCACAGATAACGGAACTCTGCTTTGCTGGCTAAAATGTTCTCAGTGCCTACAATCATCTTTCTCCAGATCCTGTGGCTGGAGCTGTAGAATGGGCAAGGCATTTCTTGGAAGAGAGTTTTGCATAACTTCTAGAAATGGGTGTGTCCTTTTAACTTCCCTCTTTCCGATGAAGGTGAAACCAAAAACTGCCAAGAAGCCAGGAGGTACCTGTCAAGTGAGGAGTATAGTCCCTCAAAACCTAACAGAGGCTATCACTTATCAATATATCACTCTATTAGATAGAACACAAAACACTTTATCTTTAAAAATCTCCTTGCTTTCTTAAACAAAAAAAATCTCCATAGCTAACTCTAAATCTACCTCCACCCTGCAGACTTCCAAGTAATGGCAGGATTGGAATTCTGCTTTAAGCAATCATAGGCACAGCAGACTTGATCAGACTGATGAGTATGATTATATCCTAATTTATTTTAGTGTAAAGCACATCAGGCTAGCCTCCTGTCCTGGTATACCGAGTATAAGCAGGGATAGAGTAGATTCCTGGAGGAGTTCTTCCAGAGAGCAGAGGCTCTGGAGTTAATGTTCTTCTAGGAATCTTTCAACTACTGTGGACCCCTGAGACGCCATACTCTGAGGGACTCATAGGAAGCATTTCCTGAGCTCCTGCAACATGCTGTGTGCTTTCTGACCCTTATCAGATTTAATTCTTAAACCAAGGAGGGAAGATAATTATACCTCCCTGTTCAGAGATTGGGTGAGGGGAGCTCAGAGACTCTACAACTTGCAAACATCACAGCCTCAGATCTTCTTATCCCAGAGGTTTAGTGAGAGCCCAGAAAAGAGCTGGAGGAGATCGAGACAAACTCCTGGTAAAATTTGAGAAACATGGCCATAGAGTTCATGGAGAATATTCAAGTAATAGCTAGCTGATGATGGCAGAAGACAACAGCACCACCAGAATTCAGGCGTTAGCTCTGGGCGCGAAGTTAACCTGAGATGTGAGCCCCCAGGAAAAGGCAGAAGAACAGTTACCTGCTCCTGACTTTACTTCTTATAAACGCTCGCTCAGCCTCCAGATGAACACAGAATTAGCTGTATCTAATCACAAGACTGTTACGTTGAGGTCAGGGCTCTCTTTATCTCAGCATTGAGCACGGTACTTAGGACTCATAGTGTACCAGATAACAGCGATAGTCACACTAAAGGAGCAGGAGGAAAGAGTATCTGCCTTTCTGTTGGCAAAACAGGAAAAGCGAATGAAGCCGACGACCCGCCAGAGCAATGCCACACCTCTCCTGGGTGAGGTGGTACCGCACACACAGCAGAAACACAATGGGCATCCAGGCAAACTCGTGCTTTATATCTGAAACTACACCAGTTACAGGTTGTAGTGGGCAGAGCCTAAACCAGGGGAAGAACTTTCAGTGAACCACAGTGGTTAGTTCAGCAATCAGCACACAACCAAGATCCAACTCCGGCACCATTTTCTATGCTAATTCAAGCTCTCTATCATTGCACAGGGGCCTGTGATGATTTGGTTCTGAAATGCAGAGATTGCTATTTGCCACCCAGGGATAGTTAACCCAGAGAGAGCAAGAGTTCTAAGATGAATCCTGTCCAGGTGTGGTAAAGAAGTGGGAGAGAGGGCAATCAGAAGTCCGTTAGTCCAAGCTCCGTGGGGATGACGGCGGAGACAGGAGTGGGGTAGTACGACAGAAACGTGAGCCCTAAATCAAATTCACTTTTGAGCCAGGTCTCTCCTCGGGTCTGTGGGCTTAGATCACTAGATACTCATTTAAACCTTTCTCATGGATTTCCTCTTACCTACAAAAACCTTCCTCTTTCTCTGAGCCCTGCTCTGCCTTGAGAGAGACAAGGAAACTCACAGCAGAGATGATATTTGGGCTGGATATTAAAGGATGGAACATTCCACCAGCTGAAGGAAGAAAAATATTACAGAGGAAATTTTCAAGCAAGGAGAACGAGTCAGATTGACTCGATTCTTGAGGAAGTTATGGTTAATAAGGTCAGTGCGATGAACTGTGGCTGCTGAATCATTTTCCTAGGGGGACAGAGTATTGGGCTTCTGTGAGCCTGTACTTATGTTGCATGTTGGTTTTCGAGGCAGGGTTTCACTATGAAGCCTTGGTTGTCCTTGAACTACATTGGTAGACCAGGCTAGCCTGGCATTCAGAGATCTGCCTGCCTCTGCCTCCCACGAGCTGGGATTAAAGGCGTGCGCCAGTTTGCCCAATTCTAGTGACCTTTTTAAAAGATTAATCTTGTTTCCAGTGTTTCTGTTCATAGACGTTTTACTTATTTAATATAGATATTATTGACTTATTAGCACAAAACTCAGGGTCAACAGCATGAAAAAAGTTTATTGGACATAATTCTTTTCTCAGTTAAACATACCCAGTCTTCTTTGCTTAGACACACATGACATAACACCTCAGCATTGGAAGCACTCAGTAGAACCACTAACAGGAAACATGAGAATTACACACACCTACAATTGTGAAGGGTCCCTCTGGCCTGTAGCCACTGAATGGAAGTATGCTTGAACCACTGCTGGGGAAATAATGGCAGTTTGGACCAGGACAGTGGCAAAATGAAGATAACAAAGCATAGATTTCAGAGGCTGCAACACCAGGCAGTGAGCTGAATACGAGGGATGCAGAAGAATACAGAAAACTCCACGGTTTCTAGCTTAAACAACACCTGACATTTCTAGCGTAATCAGCTCGGTGGGCTACATCATGACTTTCACATGGGAAGAAAATCCCAGCTATCTTTCTGAGACAAGGCCATTATAACGCATTCTATCCATTTCTGCCCCGACCACGTCAAAGACAAAGGGTCCATGTGCATTTGACACGTTTGAGGGGGGGACAGATGACATCTGGGAAACCAGAGAGCCTTCTTCAGTAGTTATATTGCCTTCTGGGGGATTGATTCTTGAAAGACCAGGTTAAGCTTCCTTCAGAGGACTCAAAACCCTTTAATGGGATTACCTCTCCCATTGACAAAGAAACAGAAGCTGTTGCCAGTCATTTGAGTTTTAGCAATGGAGGTCATTCTGTTGAGGGACAGCATTGTCATGTCCTTGAGTGATCTGATTTAAGTCATCTTTTAAAAATTGAATTAAGCAAAGGTTAGTATGAAAAACTAAGCAAAGTTAAGCGAAAGGCAGACAAATAATGTTCATAAATACAGCTAACTAGTTCCCTTGGGAACAGAGACTTCTTGCATCAAACCCCCATCCCCAGATGAGACTCCGTATTTTCTTAAGTACTACCTGTGTTCTAGCCTTGCCATTATCCTTCCATGAGCCTCAGCTCTCGGAAGAGCGCCAGGGACTCCTTTCACAGGGCTGCCAAATGCTTCCTGGGGTTCTTTTCTGCCTTCCCTCGCTGTCTGTAAACATTCTAGACTACAGGACAAACAGAAGCTTTGGGAAGGCAAGCCCTGCAATTTCGAGTTTTGGGATGATCTCTGTCGGAATCCTATCGCCCTTCCAGGAGTCTACTCAAATGCCCTTCCTTATTCTCGGAGGAAAGGTGGGAACTCAGCCTTTCCCTCCCCGTATGCTAACACACATGGAGTGCTTGGTTCCGATGACTTCTCAGAATACCAGCTCTTATTTGCATTTTAAAAATTGCTTTATGTCAGAGACAACAGGGGGAATAGCTTCATCATTTTACAGATCACAGACCAGAAAATAGTAGCGACCTGCATGGATGTGCACAGTGGAGCGGAGTCAAGAACTCAAGTCTCCTGTAGCCAGACCATAAATCATTGCGCTTTTATTGAGGGTGGAGGAGAGAGGGAAGGAGGGAGAGAGAGAGAGAGAGAGAGAGAGAGAGAGAGAGAGAGAGAGAGACAGAGACAGAGACAGAGACAGACAGAGAGAGAGAGACAGAGAGAGAGAGAGAGAGAGAGGCACCACACATTCCCCAGCCCTTCACAACACTTCTTCTGAGACAAGGGTCTCACTTTGTATCCCAGGTTGGCTTTCAGCTCACGACAGTCCTCTGGTCTCCTCCTATACACTAAGATTACAGGTGTGCGCCATCACACCCAACCAGACCAGCCATGTAAATTGCAAAAAAAAAAATAAATAAATAAAATTCCTAGTATTGTTCTATACAATGTATACAGATGTTAGGTTACAAGATTGGTAGCAGATTAAAGGTCAGGATGTTAGACAGGACTGAATCCTGAGTTTTCAGACAAGAGAAGAGTCCTCCATTAAGAGGGAGACTAGTTTCCCTGAAGCTCTTGCTGCTGTCTTCCTTTTAAAATCTGATGTGCGTGGGTGCTTTGCAGGCCTGTATGTCTATGTCCTATGTGTGTGGGTGTTTTGCTGGCCTGTATGTCTGTGTCCTGTGTGCATCCTGAGTTCAGAACAGGACCTGGATGCACTTGGAACTGAACTCACAGATGGTTGCGAGCTGCCATGTGGGTGCTGGGAATCCAACCTAGGGCCTCTGGAAGAGCAGCCACTGCTCTTAATGGTTGAGCTATCCGCCCAGCCCAGTTGAAGCATTCCTCCTAACTTAGCAATTGCTGTTGCCACCTCACCGGTTCACAAGTGTCTGTACACAGAGGAAGATGCTGGTCCCTTCAGGAAACAGCACTGATGCATTTTCATCTCAAGACATCCTTATCTCAAGCTATCTTTCACTGGTTCTATGTAGCTGTACCCTGTGGTTGAATGAGTATTGGAGTCTAAATATTCCATTTCTCACCGTTCTGATTCTGGGATATAGGGCTCCCTCTGTGGCTGAACCATGCCATCAGCTCCCACGGTTCTCCAGATTATGCATGACTTCATGACTCAATTCTTACAGTTAATACTATGTTACTATACACCTCGTCCATCCTATTGGTTCATTTCTCTGAAGAACCCACACTGATGCAGACACTAGCTATGTGAAGTTTTCAATCGATTTCTATGAGAAAAATGAGTCAATATACTGGATGCTCTCTCCCATTAAGTGACATAGTTGAGAAGCAGTATGGATATGTGCCTATTTCTGTCTGTACATGCGAGAACAGAATCAATAAAGGGAGCGATCCAGAAGGACAAGATACTTGCCAGTACTAAAGAGCATACATAATGGCCGCCTTAGTTAGGGTTTCTATTGCTGTGGAGAGACACCAAGACCATGGTAACTCTTAGAAAGAAAAAACACATTTAATAGGGGTGGCCTGCTTACAGTTCAGAGGTTTAAGCAGGCAGCATGCAGTCAAGACAGGGCGCTGGAGGGGTTCTGGAGAGTTCTATATCTAGCACAGGCAACAGGAAGTGGTCTGCCTCACTAGGAGAGTCTTGAGCATATATAAGACCTCAAAGCCCGCCTCCACAGTGACACACTTCCTCCAAGATCACACTTGCTCCAAAAAGGCCACTCCTCCTAATAGTGCTATTCCCTTTGGGGGGCATTTTTTCAAACCAACACAGTGGCCAATAAAAGAGTACCCCAACAGTTAGAAAGCACTGGTGTTTGTGTTCACTAACCAAGTAGACTGAGTTCAGTGTGCTTCAGGAAAACACTTTAGCCTGCAAGGTAGGCTAGATTAAGGAACCACTGTCTCATTTTTTTCAGGTGTATTTTATCAACTTTTAGCATGCATCAGAATTACCTACTGCATTTTTTACAATACAGATTTCTGGGCCCCAAGAAATTCCAAGAATTTCTGATTTAGGAGGTCTGGGATTTAGAAGAATGTAAGAATTTATATATTTTGGGGGCTGGAGAAATGGCTCAGTGGTTTAAGAGCATTGCCTGCTCTTCCAAAGGTCCTGAGTTCAATTCCCAGCAACCACATGGTGGCTCACAACCATCTGTAATGAGGTCTGGTGCCCTCTTCTAACTTACAGATATACACACAGACAGAATATTGTATACATAATAAATAAATAAGTATTTATAAAAAAAGAATTTATATATTTTTTAATTAATAGTTTTACATTTCAGTTTATTTATTTTGTGTAAACATATGAATGTGTGTATGTTCATACACTCGTGTGCCACATCATGTGTGTGGAAGTCAAAGGATCACGTGCAGGAGTCAATTCTCCTTTCCCGCTTGGGGATTAGGCCATGCGGCCTGGTGGCAAGTGCTTTTCCCTTTGAGCCATCTCATAGGCCAGACTTGATTTTCTATTAAGTTTTAGACGCTGCCACTGTCTCTAGATCAGTTTATTGTTCTTGTTTTGTTTGTTTGTTTTGGGTCTTCAAGACAGGGTTTGTTTGTGTAGCCATGGCCGTCCTGGAATCGCCTCTGCCTCCTGAATGCTGAGGTGGAAGGTGTGCACTACCACAGCCAGCCTAGGGCACGTGTGAGGCACAGCAAGTTCTGAGGAGCATTAACATTCGGGTCCCAACGCCACCACGACAGGACAGTGTTTCATTATTTTGGCGAACTAAAGGACTGAGAGAAGGGGCCTTCAATTGCAGGTAAGAAACTGGAGTAGAAAAGAAGCGTGTGAGTCACAATCACATAGCAAGAGAAGTCACAAGCCACGGCACAGGCTCCAGTCATCTTAAGAAAGAAGCCAAGCTCCCATGCCTCCACCCAACACCAATCAGCTATCGGGCCCCATGACCTTGCCAATTCGAGCAATTAGAGAAGAAACTCCTTTAACTTTTTATTCAGGTGAGACCATTTTATCCTCTGGTTGTTTCTTTGGAGAACTCAAATTCACACAACTTAAATCTGGGGAGGATATTGCTGTGAAAGTAACAGTACCCTAGGGGAGCATACAAAGAATTTAGTTTTAGGGTGAGGTTAATCATAAGACACAAATAGATTTCCAATTGTGATATTTATGTATTTACTGTCTAAGACTTGTAAATTAGTCAAGGGAATGAGGTGCAAACCTCAATTACGATGCTGAACAGAATTTAAACAAATTTACAGTAACATTTGACTGTGCAATAAAAAAAAATCAATTTTCTAAGTTTTGAAATGAAACATAGGATAAAGCATAAGTAGACAACATTCTTCTACAGACACTGAGTATCTGTAATGCTAAGTGCATAAAAAAAAAAAAACAAAACTTGAGTTCAACTTCTACTTACTATCTATCTAGTCTCAAATCTGGTTGGCCAGGCACAATAAACAACTTGTTATTCTAATATGAAACATCTTGTGAAGGTTAAGAAGGAGAAACCAGAAAATAATATTAAAAATATAGAAATAAGTTTTAAAAATCAAAAACTAAAAACAACCAGCCAACCAACCAACCAACCAAACAAGCAAACAAACAAACAAACAAAAGGGTCTCATGAGAGGCTCAGTTGATAAAGGAACTTGCTAACCAAGACTAATGAGTTGAGTTTGATACCGGGACCCACACAGCAGGAAATAATCAATTTCCTGTACATTGTCCTATGACCTTTGCAGGCACGTGTGTGTGTGTGTGTGTGTGTGTGTGTGTAAAATAAATGGAATGCAAAATAAAATACCTAAGGGGAGAATGGGCTCCAAGAATTGAGGAAGACAGAGACCCAACTACTCTACCTTGAGAGTGAGACAAGGATACGCCAAAATGAAAGAATTAAAGAAACCCTAAAATGCAAGCCCATGGAGCACAGAAACGTGTGGCGTCTGCAGAAGTGGCAAGTTCTTTCATGCGTTACAGGGAAGGACGTGACAGACATCGTAGCCATGAGGTAACCATAAAGTACAGTCTCCGACTGCCACATCAAGAAATGTGAACTTAGCACCTTCTTGACTTGGTTTTAAAGAGTGAACGAAGCTGCTCACAAAAGAGACAGGGAATATAAAAAAAAAAAAAAACAGGAAGTAGAGAAAAGGAATTAAGAATGAGAACGTGACATTTTAAACGTAGCTCAAAAACAAAATTAACAGTATTGCTCAAAAATATATACTTAGGATAAAACTATAAATAAAGCCAGGCAGGTGAAGCCAAGCAGGTGACTACAAAGGTCATGGTAACTGTTGGCATGGTAACATGTTGGAATTAGGTCCTAGTAATCCATTAGAAAAGGAATCTGAGGGGAAGAGGCACTGCAAGTGACTGGGAGCTTGGAACACTAAAACGATAAATGGGAAAAATATTAAAAGTAGCAGACTCGTAATTTTAGAAGAAATTACTATCTGATCCACATGCCACAAAATGTCTAATCACGGGGGAGTGAAACGGCTCAGGTGGTAAGAACACTCGCCACCTAGACTGAGTTCCATCCCCAGAGACCACATGGTAGAAGGAAAAGAGCATTTCCATGCTGTCTTCTAACCACGTGCCCGACCCCCTACACATACATACACACAGTAACTTAATAAACAAACAACAGTTTACATACCTCTGTCTTTGAGCACACTTTTAAGGGTGTGAAGCCATCACCCCTATCAAATTCCACAATATCTTTTCTCAAGATGGATCTAGTTCCAACTTAAAGAGTCAAGGTGTCAGGACATAGTGGTCTTCAAAGAGCAGAAGCACTGTCCAGGATGGCTGGAACTGTGCACTCTGTGTGATGGTACCTGGAGCTCTGTAGGCACCATTGCTCAGGGGACAGGTATACGAACAAAACCTGTATGGAATAATAGTCTCCCATAACAAAGCGTTGTCACCTGGCTCCCTCAAACGTCAGTGGAGCCCTTTTCTCCTCAAAGAAATGGAAAAGGCTGAGATCCTATTATTTCTGCAAGTGCAACAACCAAAATGGAATTTATGATCTCTTAACCAGAACCAGGCCCGTGCTCAAAAAAATGTGTGGTTAAAAATAGCTTAGAGAACAGCAGATTTAAATTAGCTCGCATTGAAAAGGGGGTATTAATAGAAACTTAAGCTATTTATAGCAGTGGATCTCAGTCAGCTATGGAAGCTGGTAGCCTGAAACCTGCAGCTCTCTGCCTCCGTGGCCTTGGTGTCTATGCTGTACGTCGGAGCTGCAGCTTCAAAGATGCGGGAAGGGCAAAGGCTGTGCCCATTGGTACAAACCTGGGCCCCATATAAACCAGCAGAAAGAGGACCCACAGGGCTATGTCCTACAGCTTAAGAATAAGTGTTAGGGAGCTCTCTACAGAAGACGTGTGTATCTAAATCTTTTTCCCTCTCTCCAGTTACTTTTGTATGGAATTCTACCATTGATCATTGCTTCAATTTTATCATGAATAATAAAATTGATAATTTATTTCCAGTGTTTATTATAAGTGATACTCTATGAAGCATGTACAATGGTAGGAGGCTGTTCTCAGATAAAAAAGGGCTTCATTCTTGTTGGGGAAATAAAACCCTGAACACAACCAAAGAAAAGAAGCATTCACCTATTAACAACTGAAAGTAGTTTTGGCGCTAATTTGGTGTTACAGAATTGTCTAAACTTGGGCTTTTTCATGGATCTCAGCCTGTTTCTCCAATTATTACACAAAGATCTTAGGAGGGCAATTGTGAGAGTTGGGTAATGGAAATGAAAGGGTGTTTTATTTCTTTGCCTATATGGAGACTATTAATTTTCCAATACAACTTGTTGTAGAAGAAGAAAAAATGTATTTAATATAGGAATGCTTCAACAAAGTGGGCAGCACTTGAACTAGGCTTCAAATTCGTGCTTAGGGCAGTAAACCTATTACATCACCGAGCGACTGGGCCAGACATGACATACTAGTGTATTGCCTAATGAGCTGCTTCAACACGACCTTCCTATGTTTGCTGATTCTTCCCATAAATACCTAAGATGCAGGATGTTTGCCAGAGGGGCTAGACCCTCAAGCCTGTGCCCGTGTGCCTCATGGAGGGCATTCTTTTAGGAGGGAGCAGCCCCCTAAATAGGAGTCAACCAGCAGCTCAACCAGGCTGGGTCAGGCAGAGGCCAGAGCTCTGCAATGGAAGGTCCAGAGAGAGGAGGTGTGGGAGAGATCTCTCGGCGATTTTACCAAAAGAATAATGCTGTCCAGTATGGGATTTATTGATAGAAAAATCCAGCTTCATGCCTTGCTGCCATGACTGAGACTAGTGATTTCCCCATTAGCTTTAGACCTGGAAACAGTTTGGGGAAGAGGGAATTATATCATAAAACACAATGTCACATAAGACGCCCTGAGCTGAGAACAAAGCAGGATGGGTGCCTCTTGGTGTTCATAGAAAACCCTAGGTCAGCCTGATCTGGGAGAAAAACCCAAAAGGATACATCATTTCCACATAGCTCTTCAACAGGAAGGCACTGATGGAAAAGCAGGAGGAAGTTTTTTGAGATCCCTAAGCTGTGGGGTCTTTGCCTTGGCAGTATCCATGGACACCCTGCATCTATAATAGTTAATTTAATAATATCACTTTATAATATTTGCTTGTTTCATCTTCACAGTACATGACTAGCCACCACTGTCCCATTTGAATAGCAGATTATATAAAGTTATCAGAAGTCACAGTCGTGACTTCTTTACCTTCTTACAAGGTCTTTGCTGACTAAGATCCATCTCTGACCAATGGAGGCCTGCCTCAGACAGATCACACGTCTCTCAGAGATTACTGCAACTTTCTGGCCTGGAATCCCTATTACAGAAGGAGGAGTTGGAAACAACAAATGTTTACACTGATTAATAGTATTATGTCAATTTTTGATCTAAGCACCATTTTTGGGTTTAGTCTGTAATCTGTCGTTTAGTGCAGGATCCTCGACACCTTGCAAATTCTTTGGTGTAAAGGTCATGGAAAAGTAGTATATGCCCTGTTTATTCTAAAAGGTTATGCTAAGAATCAGATTTGTGTACCTTGATATATAGGTTTTAGGATTATTGTGGAATTTTATTTCACCCTTTCCCCTTTTAAATTCTCCAAATGGCTTGGGTGAATGCAGATGTGAGGTAGATGGTGTCACCTACAATAATAAAGCACGTGACTCATTGAATCAGAATCCTGGGCTGTTGTAAATATTAACGGCCAGGTCTGTTTTACATGTCTGTCTCATGTCAAGAGCCCCATGTGATGCTGACCAGATTCAGATGTCAAGCGAACGGTCCCTTTACTTCCCTTCCTGGCTTGGTGCTTGTGTGAGTGACTGAAATAGACAGGGCTTGACACTCCTGGCAGGAGACAAAGGCACAATCCTGCTAGAGACAGAATGCAGGATTCCATGGCATTCCCTTATCTGAGGATCACTGGGGATCATGAGCCCTACAACCGTCCAGCAATGTAGTTTCCCCACGCCCCAAATAGGCTGACTCATTTTACTCAGGGTACGCCGTGGAGCCCTGCCAAATGCAAGCCGTGGAACATGTGCCAGGCTTTTCTGGGAGCCAGATCATTACTGCCATAGTCATTACAGCAAACAACAACAAAAGCCTCTAGGTGCAAATTATCACACATAATAAACTTAATTTAAGAAACACTGAAGAGATCTTTAGCTGCATTTTAATTTACGCGGCACCGTTTATCGCACAAGAGCCCTGGGGCCACGCAAAGTGAAAACAAGACATCGGTGCAGGAGAGTGTACCATTCTAAACCCACCTACCTGCCGCCCTGCCCCCCAAAGTGACGAGGAACACGGCGAAGACCGTAAAGAACTCTGGCCCACCATACCATGAAGTTCTAAATCCCGTTTCTACCTGGATCGGTAGTTACGGTTTAGATCTGAAATATCCCCCCAAAGTTCATGTGTTGAAGGCTGGCTCAGTGTAGCAGCATTAAAAAAAAAAAAATAGTGCCTGTTGGGAGGCGAATAGATCCTAAGGGTTTTCAGAGCTTAACAAGCTGCTCAAAGGCAGTAGAGACTTCAGGAGGTGGGATAGTTGGAGGGGGCAGGTCACTAAGGATCTGTACCTGAAGGGTGGCATGTTCCCTCCACTCTTTCTTCTCTCCCCTTAGCTTCCTGGCCACCAGGACGTGAGCAGCTCTGCTGGACCACACAGACCACACACGTTGTAATGTCCTGTCTCACCACAAGGTCCAGAGTCAGAACATGCCCGAGAGGAAATCAAAGGATTTATTCTGGCTCACCGTTTCAGAGATTTTAGTCCATGATCACTGTTGACTCTAAGTAGATCGGGTCCAGTGTGATTCATCTGGAGAAGGGCTAAGCTGGGGGGGGGGGTGCTGTTAGAAAGGACCATTCGGGCTTAGGCTGGCCTCTCTCACGTGAGGCACTTGACGTAGGGGTCACACGTAAAGCAGGCTTAGTCACTAACACCACAACAATCTATGCCAGGCGTCCTCTCTCCAAATGCCCAGAAAGTGTTCTGACGGCAACAGAAAGATGACACGTGAGGATAACTCCCAGCATCAGAGACCCTCGGTGATGAGTCCTCACTATACCACGTTCTCCCGTGTTGGCTTTAACACTCATGGCCCTTAGGAAGCAAGGACCGTTACCTTTATTTTACAGATGAACTAATTTGGTTGATGAAGTGGGTAAACATTTTACCTAAAGTACCCCACTTGGATCTCAGGTTAGCCAGGTGGCCTTGGGCAAATCCCTCAGTTGATTCCTGATCCTAAAGCGAAGATAAACAAAGCCTCTCTCTTCGCTCAAATAATGTTGTCAGGGACAACATGCTACACAGAAAATTAAAATATCAGGTGCTGATTAAAATACTGTGTCATGTCCCAACTTCACTGCAGCTGCTGGTGAGTAGAGACCACACAAGATCTTTTCTAATTCCTAAAATTAAGACTATATTGTGTATGCTGATGGAAAAAAATTATTTAGCCATCTTTTGACCCATTAGCGGCATGCTCACTTCTGTACCAGGTGACACGTGTGAGCTTGTGTGCCGACCATGAGCTCTTAGACAGGAAGGAATCCATGAAAGGTGTGGCGGTTAAATGAGCACTTATGAGGCGCCCGGTCACAAGAGTGGAAGCTAACACAGCAGCAGTGGGGAGTGAGCACAGATAGGCCCCAGACAACAGGCTCAGGAGAGACAGCAGAGTGATGAGCGGCAGAGAGACATGTTGGCAGGGGTGCAGATACGGATAGATTAAAGAATGCAGGCGTCTGTGGCCATAGCTCAGAAACAACAGAAAGGAGACCCATGATAGTAAGGAGGTCAGGCTTGCGCAGACGCGGGTGGGGTAGGGCGCAGACTCTGGAAGGTTGGGGTAGGGCGCAAACTCTGGAAGGTTGGCTCCTATGCACCGTGGACCTCGGGCACAGACTCTGGAAGGTTGGGGTAGGGCGCGAACTCTGGAAGGTTGGCTCCTATGCACCGTGGACCTCGAGCGGCGTTCTTATTTCGAAGACCACTCTTTTGACCAACTCTGAATGCCTCAGATCCAGGGCCGTCACCCAAAGGGAGGGAACTGGCACAGCAGTTCATCTCTCTCTGCTGCGTGCTTCTCCCTTCTCCAGGAATAATGGGAGGACACTGGTGAAGGGAGCATCTGGCGGCAGCGAGGATCCATTCCTCCCTGGGCTGGGGCCGCTGGCTCATTCTTGGAAATCACAAACAATCGAGAATGGAGAATCGTTCTTTTCATCCCTTCTCACTGCATTATCCCAGCGGCCCAGTCCCCTAACAATGGCACGGTTTGTGTTATGCTTTCCCTCCATCCCTCTCCTCTCTACCCCTCACAACGGAGATGCTGTGCACCAGGGGCCACAGAAGCTGTCATCCCTTGTAGCTTCTGACAGTCTGCACGGGTCAGGAGGCTCCTTCCGAAGGGGCTGTAGGCACGTAAGACGGGGAAAGGTCTAGGAAGGACTATTTTTTCTCTCTAACCGGCAACAGATTTTAATGACTTCCAGGGAGGAAAGTGAGATTTAAAAAGTTATCCTCATATGCTTCCATAGTTGAAAGATTGTAAAGGGTCAAAATTTCATTTCTAGACATAATTGCTAGAAATAATGGTCTTTTTCATTTTAATCCCTGGATGTAACTAGTTTAATTCAAATTCATCAATTTGACGATGAGTCAGATTGTCTTCCCTTGCCTTAATGAAAACTGCTTGCTAAATTTTCAAGATTTTTTGCAACCCGGAGGACTTCAAAATGATAGTGTGCAACCAGCCACGTTGGGAATATTGACGCCATGGATGTTAGTAAATGCTTCAAAATAGAGGCTACTACTACTCTTTCCCCTGATAACCCACTGCTAAATAAATACCGGCACACTTCTGTCAGATAGCCGTAGAGATGAAAGGGGATGGCTCCCGTCCTGGCAAGTTCTACCTATCGGTTCTAGCTGTGATGAAGAAAAGTTGTTGAGTAGGGTTCGGAGACATCTTGTGCGGTTATCATTAATAACACACCAGAAGATGTTTATGACATTGTGCACATGATTCCAATACTTAGAAGCTAAGATGTTCAAGAATCAAAGTTCAAGGCCAGCATGGGCAACTAAGTGAGACTCTGTCTCAAAATAACAACACGAAAACCAAAATCTTCCCAGACTAAGAAGGGGGGAGGGGAAAGTGTCTTCACTTAATCCACGTCCATATTCCCTAACATGCCCTAATTTACAGATGAAATAAAAGCCCAACACAAGGAAAGTACCTTCCCCAAAGCCAGAGTTGTGGGGCTCAGGCTTTAGTAGTTGGTGATCCTGAAGCTAGGAGAGCACACAGACCAGGGAGTTGAACCTCTCCTTGATGTGCCTGCATCCCTGCGAGCAGCATTTAACAGCATCAAAGAATGCAGCTAAAGGAATACAAAGGCAGCGCAGAGCAGACGGGGTGAGCCCTTGGCTCTTGGCTTACCGTGTTTCTGTCTATTCTCTGATAGGCCTGCCTCCCGGCTACAGGAACCACCACCAACCTGAGGTGTGACGCTTCTGAGAATCTTACACAACTCGGCAACACCCTGACAGCTATTACATGGTAAATGATTAAATCACAAGATATAGAGATTATACTGTCAGGGTGATTTCATCAGAAAAACATGATGTTAATGATAACCACCAATAACAATTCAGACACAGTGAAGATCCGACAACGTTTATTAGAAATATACCACCCTAAAGCATGTTTTGTTCAGGTAACATGTCTTTCCTTAAACATTTTTGCTAAAAAGAAAACCAGCCTACAAACCACAATCCCAGAGAACCTAGACAACAATGAGGACCCTAAGAGAGACATACATGGATCTAATCTATATCGGAAGTAGAAAAAGACAAGATCTCCTGAGTAAATTGGGAGCATGGGGACCTTGTGGAAGGGTTGAAGGGGGGAGGGGAGAGGCAGGGAGGGGATCAGAGAAAAATATAGAGCTCAATAAAAATCATTTTTTTTTTTTTTTGCTAACGTAAAAAAGTCAGGGTGTGGGAGTTGTACACACATGTTCCTGCCTGGAGGTCAAAAGGCAGCTTCCAGGAGCCAGTCCTCTCCTCTCGTACTCTGTATGACTCCCAGGAACCAGATCCAGCTTGTCAAGTTTGGCGGCCACTGAGCCCACTAGTCAGCCTGATTTTTTCCTTTTCTTTTTTTTAATTAATTTCTTTTTTTTTTTTTAAATCTTTTCTCATTCCCTTCCTTCCTCCCACTCCCCCCACCTTTCTCCCCACCCCATCTCCCTCCTGGATGTTCTAGAACATATGAGTGTGTGTGTGTGTGTGTGTGTGTGTGTGTGTGTGTGTGTTTGTGTGTGTGTGTGTGTGTGTGTGTGTTGGGGGGGGCACCCATTAGCATGTGCAGGCCAGAAGAGGGAGCTAGACTTGGAGCTACAGATGGCTGTGAGCCACTCGATGTTGAGTGCTGGGAATTCAACTCGGGTCCCCTGGAAGAAGAACAGCTGTTGTTATATAGAGATCCCACTATGGTATCCAAGTTGTCGCCAAACTGCTGGAAAGTAGCCCTTTCTGCCTTCGCCTCCTGAATAACTGAGACCACTGGAGCGGGCTACCATTCTAACTTAAATACGGCTTGTTTTATAAAGACACAGTCTCACGTAGCAGAGGACAACACCGTACTTTGGATCTTTCTGTCGTTACTTCTGGAGTGCTGAGATTATAGGCATATACCACGCTAGCTAACTTATGTGGTACCAGGGACCTAACCTTGCTGGCCAGGAAAATGTACCATCAACTGAGCCACATACCCACTCCTAAGCACTGTTTTACGAGAGGAAATTGTTTAAAAATCAGCAGTAGAAGGTGGTAGAGGGGAGATGGTTTAGATGGTTCTTGCAAAGAACCTGAGTCCAGGTCCTAGTGCCATGGCCGGCAGCTCACAACTGCCTGTAATTGCCACTATCCCAGCCGCCACACACACAAAATTAAAAAATGAAAAAAATAAATCTTTAAAAAGCGAATCAATAGAAATAGGCAACAGGATGCAGGAACACATGCTTGCAGTCCCAGAACTGAGGAGGATGAGGCCAAAATTGTAGATTCAAGGTTAGCCTAGAGTATATAGTGAGATCTTGTCTCCAAAGCCACCCAAAAGAAAATAAAAAGTTGTATATAGGATGGTAAAGATTAACAAGTTTCCCCCACCTTTAACCCCAGCATTCTGTTCTGTTTTGTAGAGATAATCACTGCCATCAGCTTCCTGTGTCTCTTTTTGAGATAGCTGATGTGCATAATGAAGTAGATATCATGTTCCCCACTATTTATTACATGTTTCTTGTTTTGTTTCCATTTAAATAATGTCTTGGAGGTTATTCAGTAACAGTATCCAAAGAACATATTTGTTACTTTTGTGGAAGACAGAGTGTCACAGCTTCACTGTCACATGAATGTCTCACCTCAAGTTGTATCACAGCTTGATACCAGAAGTCAACATCATTCAAGCCAGACGCTAAAGAGAGCTCTCACTGACAGACTTGGCGTGTAGCTGGGGATGATCTTGAACTTCTAGTCTTCCTGCCTTTTGTGATCAAGTGCTGGGATTTCTAGAAGTGAGCCACCAGCCTTAGTTTAAGAGGATTTATTTTAATGCTTACATGGATTTCCTTCAAGAAGGAAATGATATTTAAAGATCATGTCAATAAACAAGCACATCACATATGTGCGAAAGAAGAGCAAGTCATTCAAACTATAGTCATGAAAGCATTGTGAAGGGCTTTCCTGTAGGAATAACCAACTTAAAGTTATCTCTAGCCTATGGTGTGGTGTTGTGTCTATGTGCACCTGAGTGTGTGCATAGAGGTGTCTTCTTCAACAAATCCCCAGTCCCCATCCCCTTTTAAAGACAGGTTTACCCCTGAACTCGGAGCTTGCTGATTTTGCTTAGTTAGGGTTTCTATTGAAGAGACACCATCATGACCATGGCAACTCTTATAAAGAAAAGCATTGGAGATGGCTTACGATTCAGGGGTTTAGTCCATTATCATCAAGGCAGCTGGCATGTAAGCAGACATGGTGACGGAGAAGGAGCTAAGAGTTCTACATCTTGATCCACAGGTAGCAGAAGGAGTCTGTGTCTACATGAGGTGTAGCTTGAGCAAAGGGAACTTCAAAGCCTTCCCACAGCTAAGCACTTCCTCCAATAAGGCCACGCCTATTACAACAAGGCCACACCCCCTAATAGTGTCACTCCCTGAGTTTATGGGGGTCAAACTACCATACATATCATTCATTTGTGTTCCTGACCATCTTTATCTTAGCATCTATTTTTTTAAAGATTTATTTACTTGTATGAATGTGAGTGGTTGGTCAACATGTACCACCTGTATCTGTATACTACATGCTTGCCTGGTACCCAAAAAAGCCAGAGAGGGCACTGGCTCCTCAGAACTGGAGTTACAGACAGTTGTGAGCCACCTTGCGGGTGCTGGGAGCAGAGAACAGTCCGTCATATTGCTTCTTGAAATTTTTTGTAAGTAAGATGGGCCAATATGCATTATAGATTAGCTCACTTACCTTGTACTCTGCTCTCCTTTTAGTGAAAAATTCTGGAAAACTAATCCAGGTGTGACGGAGTATGCCTGTAATCCAAGAGTTTGGGAGACGGAGGTATGAGGACCAGGAGGTCAAGTCCAGCTTCTTCTATGCAGTTAGTTCAAAGCTAGCCTTGGCTACATGAAATATTTTTTTTAAAAAAAACCTATTTCACATCTATCTATGGTGCTTATGAACTATGAAAATGGCAATCCTGGCACACATACCTTGGTGGTGACCAACAGCTGTCTAATTGGCCTACTCGACTACAGGGAAATCATGACTGGTACCAGAAAGCCAGCCAACTTCCTGGGGTTAGTGAGATCGTGGATAATCTACTACCACAACTTTTTACTAGGCCAGGATAATCTCAAATCATATTAATAGAGAAAATACCATGGAAGGGGGACATCTCGACGGTCCCATCTATAGAAGAACTGCTGGTAACTGAAGATGCTGAGAGAAGCAGAATCAGCCTCTCCCAGGGATGAGCCCCTTAACTTGTTAGTCAATACAAATCGGTCAATCCTGAAACAATATACACACAAGCCACATTTAATGGACTCAGGTGTGTGTGTGTGTGTGTGTGTGTGTGTGTGTGTGTGTGTGTGTGTGTGTGCAGGGGGGTGTGTGTACGTCTGTAATAATAAGAATCAAAGAAGAAGAAGCCATCAATTTGAGATGGAGTAGGAGGATAGGAAGGGTTGGAAGGAGAAAGGGACTATAAAGCAAAATAAATCAATTAAATAAAGCAAATAAATAATGAAATAAAGAAAAGTGATATAATTATATTTTAATTTAAAATCTAAAATAACAATATAAAACCGATATCTGAGGCCTCACAATTGTTACAGAGAAGGCTAGTATTCCAACCTTATTTCTCATCTAAATTGTCCATCTTAAGGGATAAAAAAGTCAGAATTTTAGTTCAAGAAACAGTGCATAGCATATTTCTTTAAACTTTTGCACATGTATGTACTGTATGTTAAGCATATTTACCCTCAGACACTCATCTTCTTTTTCCACCCCCTCTCCAAGAGTTCCCTTTGCTCACCTTAAAAGTTTACTCTCATGTCATATTAATATACATAATTTTATGTATCTCCACAAAAATCTAGAAACCACAGTGAGAGAAAATGTCTTTCTAAGATGGATTTAATTCACTTAATATTATTTTCAGCTGCATCCGTTTCCCTGAAAATAACATGGATTCATTTTTCTCCATGGCTGGAAAAGTTTCTTTGTGCATATATACCACACTCTAACTACCCATTGCTTTGTCACTAGATGCCTAGGCTGGCTCCATAATTTAGCTCTTGTGAATAGCGTTGCAATGACCCCTGTGTTAAGTATCTTTGTGATATGTTGGCTTGGGTAAATACGTCAAAGTGGGACAGCTGGATCCTGTGGCAGATCGATCTCCTTCTTGTTTGCAAATCTCCACTCTGATTTCCATAATGGCTGGGCTAGTTTGTGTTCTCACCAGCCGTGTATACAGACAGCTCCCTGGGCATCAAAGCACATTTAAATATCATGCCAACATAAGGAGCTGCTGTGCTAGCCACAGGAAACCTCTCTTCTACATGTAAAGACTCAAGGTAAGAAGGGAGTGTCCGTGCAATACTAAAGAGACTTTGGGGTTCGAGGGTACGCTAAAGCAGACCGGACTCACAATGGACAAAGAGTTGGGGGGCAGTGGCAAAGAGGGAAATCTAGTGGCTGCCACCACAGCGTCCTTACTGAGACAGCTCTGTATCTCCACACCATTGTTCACGGCTCCTTGGACACCATCCGGACCTCATAAATGAAAGTGTCCATTGGGAAGTGGAAAACACATACACACACATGCCCCCTTCCACACACAAAAGCACGTTTGTGTCAGGGAGCCTCAGAGGCTGACACACACCGAGGACCCGCCTCTCCCTCCCCGTCTAGAAAGGCAGCTGGTGTTCCACAAAGGAGAGAGGCTGTGGCAGAGAAGAGAACAAGCCTTCTCCAAAACTGCTGACTTGATTCATCCCCAAACTGACACAATGTGGAGAGGAAAACTTCAGGAAATGGGTAGATTATGTCCAAGAAAAGATTTCCTGCAAGCAGTTAACAGGAAGCTAACATGAAAAGCAGTACTAAAAATACGCAGGCGATTGGAAACCAGCAGCAAGGGCCTGACATTTCAAGAAGCGGCTCAGGAAGTCACCAGGCTTCCCTGCACTCTCCTCTCAAGAGGTCAACTTAACATGGCTTACTCACCTAGAAGAAGCTGACTGGGGGCCCCGAGTGTGGTTTAAACTTCACCTGAGGCTTTATCAACCCTTGACATGTTTTAGGCTACTTATGGGAGTCATTACAGCCCAGAGAGAAGATTAAGAATCTCAGTTCTCACACATGAAGAGAGGCATGAACCAGAAGAACAAACAGTGCCCAGACCACCTGAATGTGGGCTCTGAACCAGTGAGCCTCACCTCTGAAGCAGCTAAGACTTCAGTCAATGGAATATGGGCATAGAAGGGACAGTGAAAGGCAGAATATCTATCTGCACTCAGAGGTCTGTGTATAGGGAAACTAAACTGTGACATCAGTAGGCCAAAGAGGAGCTCTTAAAAGCGGTTATTTGTAAATTTTTAGAAAGAACCTTTGTGTGGGTGATTAGGGGCAGATGCTTGATGGAGCACAAATTTAAAGACAGTTGGTTTTCAGAGCTCTTCCTCTTCTTATACCTACAAAGTCCAAAATTTTTGCTAAGTGTTTACTGAACTCCAATATCTGTAATTTCTCTACAACATCGAACACAATTTAAAAAGGAAGACAGAAGAGGGGGGCAATGCTGGACTTCATTTCAGAGTTGGCCAGGAACTGTGGAGCGCTCAGCTGTCCTCAGCACCTACCGGCTCACCCAGGCGAAAGGCACAATTCCTGACCTTGTATTTGCAGTTTGTACAGCTGGAAGTTCTGGTTCCCAGGCACGAAGGGAAAGTTTACTGCTAACTATCCTGCAAACACACAGATACATTATGGCAAGTCCTTCTTCCAAAATTAAAATGAATAATTTGAGAGCGAAGATCTTTCCGCGGCATATTTTTTTATGCCCCAATAGGAGCCAGATGTGACGGGTACTGGCAAACAAAATGTAGGTGGTCCCGTGTGATAGAGTCTAGAGAGGACACAAAGCTTTCACAGTGGGTGATCTCTCTCTTGCTGGACACTTTGTTGCTCTTTGCTCACTTCTTGGCAGCGTCTGAAGCATCTGAGCGCTCCTTCCCTAAAGGCTTCTTCCGAATCCGTTTAATGGTGGGCTATTACAATTTTCTGCATCTCTGTGGCCAGTCTTCACACGGACCTTTTAACATTTAAAACCCCTGAGATTTCACCCTCCCGTCTTACTCCCCACACTCTGGGTGGTTTAGAGTGTGCCCTCCTGGCACTTAAATTTCACTCTGCACTTTAGAACCTGGTGGGCAAGCATGAGTCAAGCTAACATCCTCGCCTTAATTTGTCAGAGCAGAAGGTTGATTCACTGATACCCAAAGCCCTGAAAAATCGCTTTTCGATATAAATAATAGAATTTTGTATTTTGTCTATGAATATTAGGGTTTCTATTGCTGTGATAAAAAACCATGACCAAAAGTAACTTGGGGGGGGGGGGTTATTTCAGCTTATAGCTTCTCCATCCATAGAAGTCATGGCAGGAACTTAAGGCAGGAGCCTGGAGGCAGGAACTGATACAGAGGCCATGGAGGAGTGCTACTTACTGTCTTGATCTCCTTGGCTTACTCAGGACCACCAGCCCAAGGATAGCACTGCCCACAGTGAGCAGGGTCCTTTCACATCAATTATCAATCAAGAAGATAAACCACAGATCAATTTGGTGGGGATGTTTTCTCTCTCCCAAAATGACTCTGATTTGGGCCCAGCTGACATAAAACTAGTCAGCACAAAGTCTATGTGTTACTTATTTTAAATCTTGGAGATATGGATACCACAATTGGCATTTCATTTGATAAATTTAAACAGCAAACACCATCAAACAGTGAAAAATCAATAAGAATAAAAAGTATGAGAAAATTAAGTGGCCAAATGTTTAATGGCAATCTTAGTGTACAAGCAAACAGATAATAAAAGCCAAATTAACTGGATTAATGATGAGACTGATACATATTGAAACATAATAGCAACTATTTTCTATTTTTATTACTTATTTATTTACAGGGTTTGTTTGTTTGTTTGTTTATTACAGGGATTCTCTGTGTAGTCCTGGTTGCTCTGGAACTATGTAGACTAGGCTGGCCTCAAACTCAGAGATCTCCCTGCTTCTGCTTTCTGAGTAATGGGGTTAAAGGTGTGTACCACCATGCCTGGTTTCTTCTGTTTTTAAAAACTCGAGGTCATAGAAGAAAGAGGAAAAATCACGGGATTCAACTGTTCAGAAATACTGTTATGATTTCTGATATCTCTGCTTCACGGTGGAATTTGGATGAGTAGACTTAGGAAGGAACAGGGCGGAGGAAATCTGGGCTGGTCCCACTAGTTCCTTTTACGAAATGACTATTCTAAACATTCACCTAGTGCTTCTGGGTTCCAAGATCCCGAACACAGTCTATTCTCACCATCTGGTCTGGTCTCAGGGAAGGACTATATAAACATTTATAACTCAGTGTAGATCCAGTCAATGGGTTTAACGCCCTCCCCCAATATGAGCTGACATTTGAGTCTCCAGGAAGAACCAGAGCAGGCAGAGTCTGCAGAAGGCACAGAGACACTACTTTGTACGGGGTTTTCTGCAACAGGCTCAGAGCTGGCAGCGAAGTCAGTCAGTAAGATCTAGCTCAGAAGCCCTGAAATACAATAAAAACGGGGAATGCACTTCATCTTCTCCCTTAGGGTGTCAACGCAGAAGTTGGAAAAAGAAGGGCAGCCATGAGCAGAAGAAATTCCTCACTGATAACAGAAACATCATTTCAGTTACACCCCACCTTTACTCTAGGCGTCATTCCAGCTAAGAGTAAGCAGCAGAAATATTCTGTCAAATGTCGTAGGGAATTCCTACATTCTCTAAGCTACGGATCCTACAGTCAAGGTTCTTCAAACCTACCCAAGAAGACATGTGCCTTTTAAAAATAGAAACCAGGAAATAAACAGTGTATGTCAGGAGTTCAGTTGAATGAGCAATTGCTGTGGTTCTGGGTGGTCTAAGAAAGCTGTGTAAGCAACGGACCTGGGACCAGGCCAGTCAACACGAAGGCTTTGCTGTTCTTCGTGGGCGACCTTTCTTCTTTAGAGCCATCATCAAGGAACTGTTAAACATACGATAACAACAATAACTACCAACAAACTACTTGCATGGGTAAATAAAAATACTTCATGAAGTACCAAATGTTAAATATGGTATCACTTCAATTTTCTAGAGAGCACAATGGGGTAGGAGTGCCTGTCTCCCTTACCATCATGAAAGCATCTAACATCAACCGGGCATTGTTGAAATAAGAGCGGCGGGAGCTGTGTCCCCCGCACCCGGCCGCCCACATGGCTAGCTTAGCTTATGACCCGAAATAATTACACGGAAACTGTATTCTTTTAATCACTGCCTGACCCATTAGTTCCAGCCTCTTATTGGCTAGCTCTTACATATTGATCTAACCCATTTCTATTATTCTGTGTGGCCCACAAGCTGGCTTACCAGGAATGATCTTAACCTGCATCTGCCTGCAGTGGGACAACCATGGCGACTCACTGACTCAGCTTCTTTCTCCCAGCATCCTGTTCTGTTTTCTCCGCCTATCTAAGGGTTGGCCTATGAAATGGGCCTAGGCAGTTTCTTTATTAATAAGAAATCATTCCCACATCAGGGCATTGACGCTGAGTCTGAGCTGTTGGCTGGATAACATAACACCATACAATCCTCTTCTACTTTGCTTTCATCGTAGGGTCTAGAGAGGCAGAATATTTACTTTCCCGTTCTCTCTGTTAACACATCACTGTCCTGGCTAATAAGCTACTAGCACAAATCTCCTAGGGAAAATGTTTGGATTTCTTTGTACCATGAGGCTGAAAACTAGTACACTGGATGGGAGGACGGATTAGGTATCCTTGATGAAAGCTTGTAAACCTAAGAGAGCAACTGCTTGTTACAGAATTTCTATGTGAAAAGAACGAGCTATTTGTTGAAACCACTGTCAATCAGCCTTTCTGTTCTGTAAAACTGAAGATATTCTTGATATAAATGCTTATCATGTGTTTATTCGGGGTTTATAAAGTAAGGAGGAGGCAGAAACAGATCTCAAGCCCATGGCTGACAGATCCAAAGCCCCGACTTAACAAGTGGTTACTGTGAGCACTGACTACCAAGGCTGCCTCTTGCTGGCCAGGCTATGAGTGCCTTGACTAGTGATCTGACGACATCATCCTAGGTACATTATGATAGCATCACCAACAACAGCACTGAATCTAGTTTCACTTGTGCTCACACTGGGGCAAAGGAACTCAACTTATTATTTATAGTCATCTCCTGATTCTTTCCTTGATTGATGACCTTCTTTTCAACGCAGTTTTCTCCACATTTGAATTTTCAATATTTGTCGACAGGACGTTTTCCTTTTTTGTACCAATTTGGAGATTAACGACTGTCACACGAGACCAAGTCCTGCTCTTATTGTCTACTAAGTAGACAAGAGCCACGTCGAAAGACTAAGCATCTGATAACACACTGAGAGACAAACAGCGGACTATTTCTAGATGGTCACTTATGCTTACGATAGAGCAAAATGGAAGGCTGTTTGGAACTATTTCACAGCGGAAACCACGCTGATCTGATTGTGGCAGGGACCAGCTGGTGGCAGTTGTGGGGTTGCTCAGGGCTCACTCTCCAGGGAAATGTGTTCTTCTGTGATCAGGACCGGCCATTACATAGGAGGCTCAGTAGGGCTGCCTCTGGCTGTCATGGGAAACTTGGCATCGATTCTTTATGTGGACCCCTAAGAGCAGACAGCCCTTACGTGATGCTGATAGGTCATCTCCCTCAGTCAATTAGCTAATTGCCTAAAATCACCCTTCATAGATCAAGAAAAACTGCCTTCTAAATGAACTAGGTTCATTCAGAAAGCAAAAGGCTTTTAGTACTCTTTTGACAACCTTATTCAGCCCTGAAGCCCCTGCGGCTGTACAAAATTCTGCCAAAGTGCATCACCGGTTACAGTAAACAAATCCCTCTGACTTTACAGTGCACTTTTTAAAAAAGAGGATTTTTTTTTTAATGTAGCTTCCTGGATACACCAGGTGTGGGGTAAATAAATGAGCAAGCGGTTCCGCTGCCCGTCTTTGGCCGCTCCCTTCGAAGCTCGGCAAGCTGAGGTCATTCCTGCTGCTTTCTCTTTCGCTGAACAAACTGGGTCTTGCTGGAAACACCTTTAGCACGACTGTCCCATCTAAGCCAACACAGAGCTGATCCTAATAACTCAGGCTGCCTAGGAGATGGGGGGCCCACGTAAGCAGTGAGCGCCCCATTTCTGTAGCTAATATTGAAAACTGGAGACAGCCGTTGTCTCTGGCCTACTGAGGTGCACCGAGTGACCTTGCACTGGGTGACCGAAAGCACCTTCCTGATACCGTTGCTCTCTGCCTCTTGCTAGCATTTACTTTCTTGTTTCCAAGCATAGGGCTGGCTCAGGTTTCTCTGCGTTCTGTGCCGCTTCCCTTCCTACTTAGAACCCTTTCTTTAAAGGTCTCACGTCCCACGAAAAATGCACATGTGGAGGGAATACTGTATCTTACACATCTGGAAACACAGGAAGTGCTTTATCGAGGGGTGATGTAATCGCTAAATAAAGGTCAGATAGGATTTTAATAAGCAGACACCGAGGAAAGACTGCATGAGAGTCTCCAGGAAGGGGAAAGGGGTACTCGTCAAGTGACAGACACCACTCTAAGTGCGCCTACATAAGTCCACACCTACCCCTTCCCATCAGTGACTGTGGAAAAGACAAGCGTTGTGAGTATTTTCTCAAGGCCTTTAACGGGTGTAAAACATTTACCCCAGTTCACAGAATAAAGGAGAGGGGAAGCTAGGCTTTCGGTTCAAGTCTGAATTCAAATTCTCTCTCTTCCTGTTGCGCCGGTGAGCGCGAGCATGGAAGCCGGGAAGGACAAAGCTGACAGTGGGTGGAAATGTATGTGGTACGCTTTACGGATCTGTTCTGTGGAGTTAGCATTTAAAGAAAAGAGCTCCATGAGACAGATCTCAACGGTGACACGAGATATAACCAGCAAAGCTGGTGTTGTGTTTGCCCACGTGAATCAAAACTGGAATAAAGTTATACCTTTTAAGAAGCAAGCATCAGGGGCAGGGTGGTGGTGGCACACGCCTTTAATCCCAGCCCTTGGGAGGCAGAGGCAGGTGGGTGGATCTCTGTGAGTTCCAGGCCAGCCTGGTCTACAGAGTGAGTTCCAGGACAGGCTCCACAAAGAAACCCTCCCCCTCCAAAAGTAACCATCACCAATCAGTCCTGGAGCTGATGACCCCAGGTGAGGACTATTCCAGCCGTTTCTTTTATCACATCTACTTGAAGGCATAAATAGTAGAGTCTCCACACTTAGACCTCAGTGTATCCACGTCCCAACCTTATTGACAATGATGCCTTGGTCAAGTTCTTCGGGGCATCATGGTCCTAATCTTAAAAACAAGAAAATGAAAGTTCAGCCCTGCCCAGTGATTCAGAAAAGAGGTTCTGCTTTCCAAACAGAAGTTGATTAATGGTGTCCATTAATGGGTTCGGGTGTGAAGCGTGGGCTCCTTGGGTCACTGTTCCTTTCTCTTAGTGAGCAGTCCACAGACAACAGACCAGTCTCTGGGGCAAGGAGTATAGAGGAGCAGCCTGTCAATACTTATATCGAAAGCCGTGAGGAAATAGGGTTGGTTAGTTCTTGTCGGCCAATCCTCAGAAACCACATCACGGTGAGAACCAGCTCCTCAGAGTTGTTCTCTGGTCTGTGCACACTCAGTGCCCACACACGAACGAAATTTAAAGAGAAGTCAATATGATTTAATAAATCTATTTCTAGAAATATATTTTATCATCTGTTTATGATTCTAAGTCTTCTAAATACATTATGTATTGTATACTTATGGCATACATCAGTTCAGATGAGCCAGATTTCAAATACTCAGGAGTTACACATGGCTAGAGGCAACAACACTGGACAGAGAAAAATTACACAATAAGGAAAGCATGATTGGAAGAGGACCAGAAAAGAAGGTGATTCCTAGAAAGAACTGATCTCCCCTCATTTTACTTCTTGGAGTCCAGATACTCTGTACACTGTTATGGAAGGGGCCAAATTTCAGGTATAAGTGGAAGTCTGAAAAGACAAACCTAACTAATGGTTCAATAATACTCACCTTACCTAAGAATGCCTTGGTGACATGATGAAAGTCACAATGCAGTCAGTAAATTACCCTCAAAATTTATAGTAAGTATTTCTAAGTTTATAACGTTAAGAGAAATTAACTGAACCCAATAGTGAAGATATTAGGAAAGCTTCTGCCAGGGTGAAGCAGGGTGAAGCACTTTGTTTACCGAGCATCAACCAGGCATTTGGCACTGTGCCAGGCATTTAAATCTAGCAAAATTGATAAAGTAGTACTATAATGTCAGTATAGATGGAGAAATAGGCTCAGGAGGCTTAAGGACCCTTAAAACTTCACCCAGATGGAAATGGCAGATTTTGATTTGGTGATGGGCCTGGAGTTAGAACAGATCTCTTCGAAGACAGTAATAATATTTCCTCCACTGCTTAGATCCTCCTCACCACCCCCCAGCCTAGGGCAGGAAGGAAGGCCATCTCTAGA
Source organism: Microtus ochrogaster (assembly GCF_000317375.1). NCBI lineage: Eukaryota > Metazoa > Chordata > Mammalia > Rodentia > Cricetidae > Microtus > Microtus ochrogaster. The sequence continues at coordinate 2,864,086 of NC_022023.1, forward strand.
TAGGAGTGGGCTATCCCCTCACGTATGGGGTTTCTGTCGTCTTTTTCAAAGGGGTCTTGAAGAGCCGTAAGTGGGTACACCTCTGCCTTGTGGACAAAGGAGAATTCTCTTCCTTGGCTCTAGCATCCGCTGGTATTTTGCTAATTCTTAGCTTCTCCAAGATTCCCCACCCACTGATTTCCCAGAGCCAAAAGCCAAAATATCTTGGCTGAAAGGGTGATGGATCACAGATGACAGAGGTTCAAGAGAAAAGTCTGTAATGCGTTTCTCTTTTAAAGGCCAAAACCCATCACACACTTCTCGTTCCTATTCTCTTTGCGTTCCGCCTTGAGAAACATTCTCTTGTCTGTGTTTTCATTCATCACGGTGGGAAAAGGCAAACAGGCCATGCTGAAAGCTTCAACAAATTTGCTGTCTTCCGATTTTGGACCAGCTGGCGTCCATCTCCACTGAAACAAGGCCAAGTATCAAGGAGAATACGGATGGAGCTGCTGACAGCGCACCCCCAAAGGAGTCCTCAGGGGAAGGGGCTCTAAGGGAGACCAACACTGGAGACCAGAGCGACGATGGGACTCTGGGGTTTCCTTTCCTCTTGCCCATGACTCCTTTAACCTCACAACGCACGCATACTGGTTTTCAGAGAAACCTGCTTTTCAGCTTTTTTAAAAAGGCCTCCATTTCCAACCAAATATAACTTCCCCAGGTCCTCACGTTCTCAAGTCTTTCCTGTACGAAAGCTGCTCTGCCGCCTGTTTCTTCCTCAGCAGCCAAGCTTCGCTTTCCCAATTCTGTATTATAAAAATAGCCAGCTTTGCACTGTCTCGTTATAAATTATAATACCAAATAAAAAATTGAAGTATGTACAAGCATCCTCTGAATCCTGTCTTCATCTGAGTGTTATTGAGAGGCAGGGATAAAGCCCATTAAAAGCAAATTTTGGTAATTTGGGTGGGTCCTCATTTTGGGTATTTCCATTCCTGATTTAGCCTGAGCTACGATCACTAAAGTCCCTTAGCTCCCCTTTCTCATGCACAAAGAACTCACCATAGGGTTATAGGCTTTTGTGCTCACCTGACTAAGAGACTTTGGAGAATAAAAATTCCTTTGACATTTTCAACAAGGATGTGAGAGGCAGACACACAGGGGTGGGGGTGGGGGGGGAGAACTGAAGCACACCCCTCAAGTCACCTCTGCCCTGCGAGGATGGGAGGAGAGCTGCAGAAGAAAGGAGGCCGCGGGGTTTGGGCAGCAAACAGCTGGGTACTGTATCCAGCTGTTGGCTAGACAACTGTCAGCTCAAGAACAGGAAGTCAGGATTCCGTCTAAAGAAGGAGAGCATTAAACTCTGTCTCATTTGTTACAGTTTCTTCATGGTCCCTTTGAGCTCAAGGCCAATGTTGGAAAGGTTCTTGGAGATCATTTGCCGGGTTATGTCTTTCTCTATCTCCCTTTGTTCCTTCTTTCTGACCCCCACTTGGAGCCCTCTCCCCGTTTCTGTATCCTATGCTTTGCCTAGAACTATGAGCTGTAAGTCCAAGCTGTCTGGCCAGAAGGGGACACAGGCCTTGCTGCTTCCCCCCCCCTCCACCTTTAATCCCAGCACTTGGGAGGCAGAGGCAGGTGAATCTCTGTGAGTTTGAGGCCAGCCTGGGCTACAGAACAAGCTGTAGGCCAGCCAGAGCTTCACATTAAGACCATGTCTCAAAACAAAACAATAAAGCCTGGGTTTTGGTCTTGATTCTGCTAATTCTTAGTCTTAGGCTTACAGTACCATAGAGTCTCTGGATAGAACCTAGATGGCGTGTCTTTATGTGTGATTCTACAGACTCAAGTAGATGTGCCTAACTTCCTTATAGATTCTCTTCTGAGGATATCAACAACTTCCAAAATTTCATTTGCCATTTCTCTATGGAAGATCCTCACATTAGACCTTTTCTTAGCAGAGTGATCTAAAGTACACTGGGAAGGAACAGGGATGCTGACATGCAGATAGGGGTCTGGAAGTCTAAGACCAGAATCTAGCTGCTTGGTCTGAAAATTCGGGACCATATTTCCAGCTCTCCGAGGACCGGTGAGAAAAGAATAACAGACCAAAATAGAAAATGATCATGGAATCAATATATGAGCAGTTGTACCTTGTCAGGGACTTGGCTAAAAGGAAGCAAATAAGAAAGCTTTTTAGAAATTGGGGGCTCCAACAGAAAGTGATCAGCCTTAAGACTTATTAATTCCCCGAGGCCTAGACCAGGTTATTAAATCCCACACTCTCTCGCCCTAGCAGAACTGCTTTAGAGAATTCTCTGTAAGGTAGAAAGGCAGAGCCCTGCAGGGGTCACTATAGCATATCTAGGCTCCGACTTGCACAATGAAGCAAGTCAGTTGCCGAATGACAACCCAGGCAGATGCCCCTGTGTTTGGATCACTCACTGAGAGACCCGAAGTCATTTTCCTTCCAGCAATAGAATGCAGGTATAAAGCCAGGCATGGTGGTATGTTTCTATGAATGCACCACTTGGGAAGTAGCAGGAAGATCAGGAGATCAAGGGGCGCCTCAGCTATATAGTGAGCTAGAGGCTAACCTGAGCCATGTGAGACCCTGCCTCAAAAAAAAAAAAAGTTACAGATTTGTTCTTTTCTTCTAAGGGAAAGTAGAGCCGTTTTGTTACAGGAGTTGAAACCCAACTGGTCTAAAGCAATTGTGCATGTCCTTTTCCCCTCAGCTGGGACTCATCTAGAGAGGGACATGTTACCTAGTGATAGCCAATAACATTAAATAAAAATAAAAAAGAGAAGGAAAAGAGTCTCAAAACTAAACATAAGGGATTTTCTGGAGGACAGAAAGTATCTAATTTTCCTAGCAACAATGCTTGAGCCACAAAATAACCATAAACAAAACCCCGAAACTTGTTACCTTTTAGTCTATGAAACGTGTCAAAGCCCTTAGGATTTAAATCACTACTGGTCAGATTTTGTTAACCACATCAGAGTTTTCCTGACTTGCTGAATTGCTTAGTAATTTGTAAAACCATGGGCCTTATATCCTGTATATAATCTGTGTATCCATGTATTATTTGGTCTTCAAGTTTTGAGAGGCCCACAGATTCAGATCAAGAGTCTTCAGGCTGGGCATATTAGTGCATGTCTTCAATCCTGGTAATTGGGAGGCAGAGGCAGGCAGATCTCTGAGTTTGAGGCTAGCCTGGTCTACATAGTGAGAGCTATATAGTTGTAGAAACAACAACAAAAGAGTTTTTACTTAATACCAGTGGCTCTCAGTGCGTGATACCCGGACTACCAGCGTGAATATCACTCGAAGTCTAGGTCATTGGCCAGATATCGCACCAAATGAATAAGAAACATCAGGAATGGGGCACAGACAGCAATCGGTATATTTTATCAAGTCCTCCAGCTGAATTGATTCATGCTAAACTTTAGAGAATATTGCTCTGAACTCAGGTTTATTCAACTGAACGTTTTACAGTGGTGACATGTCTTTATTTGAGATATCTAATAAAGTTATAGGTGAACATAAATGTCCCCACTGCTCCTGGAGAGCAGCTAAGTGCAACTGAGAAAGGGGATTTTTAATAAGTGTTCATGGGTCAGTGGCCTATGTATTAGAGAGCCCCGGTCTGAGTTAAATAGGGAATCTTACATAATCAAACAGCTCTTGAAAGAGAACTAGAAAAACATTGGTGCACAACTAAATCTCTACAGTGAGTGGTAAAACATACAGGAAAGGCTCCCATTCCTGGAATTTACGACCCAGCAGGCCAGGCTTAGCCCGAGACCCCGCATTTCTGATAACGTTCCTCTGACCTGGGTGTTTCTCATCTCAGGCTTACACTTTGAGAAGCACTGGAATAAGTAAAAATTGTTCACATTCTTCTATAGACTGCGCCTCGGACCCAGGAGGTGCTTGATATTACCAAAGGGACATGGCTGCTCTCTAACAAGAGAAACAGCTCAGAAGGCCGGCTGTGTTCCAGAGACCATTAATCATGATCGCCAGGTAGCAGGAGCCATGCTTCTGAAGAAGTTTACAGAAGTGATTTGCACAAGGTACCCCCACGTATTCCTTTTATTTCCTGATTCTAATCATGCCAGTGGAGGTAGGTGTGTGGTTTTGCTGAAAACCAAAATATCCAAGCGTGTGAAGATTTGACACATTCTACAATAGAGTCAGGAAAGACAGCTGGACTGGTGATCAGGCTGGGGGCTACGCCTTCTTGAATAACACCACAGAGGAAACCATCTTTGCCAGAGTCTGGGTCTGGCCAGCAACACAGCTTTCAAGTATTAATGAGAAAGGCAAAAAACCAAGGACAAACACACAAGGGACTTTTCTGAAGGTCAAAAAGGCAATAATAAATGCCAAGCCCAGAAAAGCTTTTAAATCTGACCTTTTCCTCTGCTGCAGCCATTCACCTTCCAGCGTCTTCAATCTAATAGACCGAGGAAGGCTCTCAGCAGAGGACGGGGCTAGCCTCTCCCTTAATGCTGCCTCTCCAGCACTGCTCAAGCTGGAGCGCTATTACTGGTAATTACATCATTAGACCGTAATGGACCACATGGGCGGCGAGGGAACGAGCCCAGCAGCTCTTCAGTTGAGGAGAGGCGAAAAAGACTCCCCGTCCACGCTTCCATTTTTATTAACCCTCCCAGTTCCTGTTTATTTTTAAAGATAAAATGTCCTTAGGCGATTTCACAATCACAGAATAGAGAGCACAGAAGCGGAGCTCTGTTGAAAATCAGGAGTGAACTTGATACTTCGGTGTAAGGGCAGTTCGCCCTGGAACAGGAGCAGGACGTCTGTGTCTAGCTCACCTTTGCGGTGATCATGTGACAGTATGGACATAGTTTCTTCATCTACGAGGAGCAGAAGCCATGCAGTACACAGACCCTAGAACATCACGGGGAGCCGCTGAGCCTGGACCCAGTGAGCTCAGGAGCTTGCCCCGCCCACTCTCAGCCCTGCCATTCTATTAAGTAAAAAGACTCCAACAGGAGAGACAGGGAAGGGAAACAGGAAGACCGACTCTGTATGGATTCTTGCCTCTGCTCCACCCATACATTAACATCAGATTGTCATCAGCAGCATCCTCAACATCTTCAAAAGCCCAAGCCCGGGACACGCAGAGCACCTACAGAAATCTCCTCCACTAGACAGAGTCACAGGGAGGCTAGTTTCAAACGCTTCTGTAGGGCACTCCAAGGTAGGTGGGAAACCAGCACAAATGGCACACGAACAACACCGAACACAAAACAGAGTTGTTTTTCCTATCGTTTTAAAAAGGTTTTCTTATACGGAAGGGGAAATCACCTAACAGAGCTCAAAGAAAGAATCAAAACATACAAAGCTACACACCAACTGTCCCGTATCTCAGAACCTGAGATAGATCTTAGAATCTTTTTCTAGTGCAAAGAAAATCAATTTAACAAACCAAGTGAAACAGTCCCCAGAATTAGCTTCTAAATTACTATTACATAAGTTATCTGTAGAGAACAAAGTTAAATGAAGGCAGGTGGAAACGACCCAAAAGCCATCTGACAATGGATGAAATGGATGGATGAGCACAATTGAAAATAATGTCCCGTGTATCACGTTCTCGCTCTTCCTCTCTTGCGTTATCATGCCACCAGAAGAGATGAACTTCTGACACAAAGCACAGCATGAATGAATATGAAAATATGCAAAGCGAAACCAGCCAAGCCACAAGAGGAGAGATGCTGCAGGGCTGCACTAATGTAGCAAACTTAGCGTAGTCAGAGTCTGAGAAGAGGAAGACCGGGAAACAAGGTTGGAGGCCAACGTGGCAATGTGTCGTTATTGTTTAGAGGGTGCAGAATTTCAGTTTCCCAAGATGAGAGGTCCTGAGAGTGGATGGTAGCACTGCTGGCTCAATACAGGGAACGTTCACACCGCCGGACTGTTCGTGTGAAAATGTCCAGGGTGGTACAGACTATGGATATTTTGCCACAGTAAAAATACTTGGAGAGTAAGCACTAAAATTATCTTCTGCACAGAGGCTTCCTAAGAGACACCCTAAGATGGTCCACAGGAGCTGGGGCTAGTGGCACGCACCCGTTATCCTGTTACTCAAGAGCCTAAGGCCAGGGACATTGCAAATTCAAGGCCAGCCAGTGTGACTTTGAGACTCTCAAAGTTTAAAAGAAGATTTAAAGAGACTGGAACTAGAGCTCGGTCATAGGATACTTGCCGAGCACTGAGGATGTCCTAGGTTCAGTTTTCAACAAGGGATGGGGGTGAGGGAGAGAAGAGGAGAAAGAGGAGGAGGAAGAGAAGATCAAGAAATAGATTATAAGGGTGGAGAGTGGGCTTGATGGTTAAGAGCACTTGCTGCTCTTGCAGAGGACCTGGTTAGATTCCCAGCATCCACACGGCAGCTCACAGCCATCTGTATGTTTGGTTCCAGAGGATCCAGTGCCCTCTTCTGGTCTATGTGGGCACCAGACACATAAGTAGTATGCATACATGCACGAAGCAAAAACATTCACACACATTAAATAAAAATAAACAAGTATTTTTAAAGTATATTAAACTTTTAGAGAAATGAATGACAGAATAAGAGGATTTAAATTTTAACTAATCTTAGAACTTAATTTCAAAGATTAAAAGAGGCTAGAGAAAGACATTATTCGGTGCCTTCAAATAGGACTTTTTCAGAGTCACTGAGAGAATAGAAAATTCAACAGTCTCAAGAAGAATAACCAGAACTAAAATCACACATTGCTATAAAGTTGGCGAATTAAAGGCAAAAAAGATATTGAAACAAAATAACAGGTTACCAGGGAAAGAATGGCAGCTAGACAGCTGGCAGACCCCACAGTAGTGACAAAATCTAGAGAGACTGCAGGGCATATTCAGTATGGGAAAAATGGATTTCAATGTTTATAGCCAACGAAACTCCTTCAGTATGGAAATAAAACAGGGATGAGTGTGGCTAGGTGACAGAATGTGTATGCAGTACATAGGAGGTTCTGGGTTCCAGGTTCATTCTCGCCCTCCCCCGTGTGTGTGTGTGTGTATGTATGTGCATGTGTATGTGTGTGTGTGTGTGCGTGTGTGTATGTGTGTGTGCGTGCGTGTGTAAGATCCTGGGAGGAGGCACAGAGACAGGAAGAACAGACAAAGATTCACAGAGAAGACATAGAAAGAAGAGCAAATGCATATCTGGGGACAGAGACTGGAATGGTGCAGCCGCCAGCGGCTGGAGGTGATTTGTCCCTTGAGCCCACAGGGTGGCTGAGCCCTATGTCACCTCGAGCTTGGTGCTTAGACCTCTGCAACTGTGAGAGAACAAATTCCCACTGTCTGAAGCCAAGATATTTATGGCAACCTGTTACAGCAACCATGGGAAATTAGAACAGAAATTAATTACTTTACTCAAATTAAAAAAAAAATATATATGTGTGTGTGTATGTACATAGTAAGGTACTCATTTTTTTTCTCTGTAGTGGTTTGAATAATGTATGTCTCCCATACTCTCAGGCATCTGAATACTTGGTCCCAAACTGACCGAGCTGTTTGGGAAGTTTAGGATGTGTGGCCTTGCTGGAAACCAGACATCAATAGAAGTGGGTTTTGAGAGTTTCTAAACAGTCCTGCCATTTTGGGTTAGCTTCCTCTGCTTTGTGTTTTTGGTTCCAGATGTGAGCCTCTGGCTTCTGCTCCGTTGTCATGCCGACAGCAGCTGCTGCCTCTCTCTGCCACCATGAACTCTGACCCTCTGGAACTGTAAACCCAGATCAACTCTTCCTCCTACAGCTTGCTTTGAACAGGGTGTTTCATCACAGCACAAGAACATAACTAACATACTCCCCAAGAGATTTGTTAATTTTACACATATTAAAATTAGAAGGCAATTTTAAAGTTGATATAGAAAAATGATGAATAAGGGAGACCACTGCAGCCATAAAACTACACCTTGAAGTATTATTAATAAAACAAAGTAGATTTCCATATGCATGGATCAACCAATGGAATTTAATATTTAATTAACTCTGTACATGGTTACTAATGCATCAATGCTTAGATTATTACAGACGTAGGATCTCAGATCCGTGGGTAAAGGATTTGAGATGGCATTTAAATTTAAATGTAGTGCAAAATGAAAGTGGCTGGACAGATCTGGGTAGGCTGGTCCACACCTGCGATCATAACATTTGGAATCTAAGGGGGCGGGGAGAACTGAGAGTTCTAGGCTGCTGGGTAATGTGGGAGAGAGGGAGGAAGGGAAGGAGAGAGAAGATACACAGACTGCAGAGGGGCACATTCCTTTTATAAGCGCTGAGTGGGAAAATATTCCTTATATATCTGATATCCAGAGTTATTAAAAAGATCATTAGAGGCAGGTAGTGGTGGCGCACACCTTTAATCCCAGCACTCGGGAGGCAGAGGCAGGCGGATCTCTGTGAGTCTGAGACCAGCCTGGGCTACAGATCGAGTTCCAGGACTGCTATAGAGATTTGCATTGGTATGGATCTTGGTCTATTGATACAAATTTAAGGTCAATTTTGTTATATGTATATTTCTGCTCTTGATTAAGGTATTGTGTTTGTGCAGCTCATTTAAAAATGTAATGTATAATTAAGAAATACAGGTTAACAGACAATAGTCAAGCTTGTAGTCATATTAGTTAGGTTTTCTAGATATATAGAGACATATTTCAGTTAAATAGGTATTCTTCAGATCTTTCAGAGACCTTCAGAATATGGCATTTAAAATCTTTTAATAACTTAGGACTTTTCATGACAATGAGACACATCTGCTCCTGGCAGCACCAATTACTTCAAGAGGAAGATGAGCATTAAAGAGCCTCCATAAGGAGTTTATTAGCCATTTGGGCAAGAAACTGCTCTTGCCTGGACTGTCTTGAAATGCAAACAAAAAAACCCCCCAAAAAACCATTATAGTGGTTATAAAATTTACAAATCTTGTATTGTAAAACACACATGTACACACAAAATCTGCAAATCCCTATAGATTTGCATATTGATAAACAAATTGCAAACTGTTAATAATCACATATTTTATCATAATTTCTGTTATGAAAGATGTATTTCTTATATAAAGAGTACCTACTATCAATGAGACCATCAAACCTGTAAAAAATGAGCAAAGGCTCATACATAGTGAAAAGACAACCAGCCAACTTACAATGCAAACAAAAAGCTCTCTGAAATACTGTTTTGCTAGTAGACAGGCAAAAATCCAGAAATTCAATAATATTGGCAAGACTGTGGAAAAACAGATATTTTTTGCCAGATGAGTCCTATTATCTCTTTGGAGGGCAAGATGGCAATGTAACATAAAACCAAACAGAATTATAATTGTGTATATACTCTCTCAGCAGGCAATTTTTATATATACATCTATATTTATATATATGTAAAAACAGACATACACACTCTTTAACCATGTAATTCCTTCCTAGAAATTAACCTTAGAGAAAGCATATATATATAAAATGACATGCACATAATTACAGTTTGATTTTTAGTTTGTTTTTTTTTAAAGAAAGAAGCAAACACTGTAAATGTCTATAAATTTAAGTGGGATGGGCACCCTGACACGGGCTCACATTCCCAGTTACTCAGTAGGCTGTGGCTTCAGAACTTCTTGAGTCCAGGATTTCTGAACGACTCCTTCCAGGGGTGGGAAGAGGGAGGCAAATAGACAGATGCTGAGATTTAGTTATGACTCCACTAATGTCTGTAATAACACTCAAATATTGAAATGAAAGGTATGAGGAAGGAAAACCTTAACATATTAATACATAATGACTATTCAGATGTGTTAAGTAGATAAGTATAAAGTTGTGCTTTGTGGTATCACAAAAATAAGTTAATTAGAATATATATATTTGTATTTACAGTTATGATCTGTATTAGAACATAGAGGTTAATATAGACTATATAAATTTGTTTATCCAAAGAATTAGAATAGAGCAGATTGAGGTAGAAGGGTCAAAGGGAGTAATTTCTTAAGTGTGTGTCTTTTCAATTGAAATTTTAAAAATTAGTAAGCCTTTTCTCAGCTGTCAGGCTGCAATAACAATGCTGAGATGGTTTATTTTTTTTTTTAAAGAAAAAAGTGGTTTAGTTTTTACAGTCCTTGAGGCAGGTAAAGTCCAAGGCCAAGGGGCTGACATCTGGCAAAGGTCTCATTGATGCATCACCCTCTAAGGGAAGGCAGGGCAAGGTGAGTGGAACAAGCCAAGATGAGCTCAGCCCACACATGTAACAAACACACTCTCATGGTAACATTGTTCCGTCCACGGAAGCAGGGCACCCATGTCTCAGTCCCCTCTCTGAAGTCCCCACTCGCCAACACTGTTACATGAGGAACCAAGTTCCCACCACAGGGAACTTTGGGATACACTTTCAAATCATAACAAATGTGCTCAATCAAATGCCTAGGAAAAGTATTAAAGTACACAGAATACAATGTCCAAACTAGTAGACAAACAAAAATAGAGAGAAAAGACAAAATATTCAGAACAAAGATTAAAAGAAGAAATAGAAAATTCAAGTCGATAGAAGGCATAACAGTATATGGTTTAGATAAGTCTACATATCCTCCTGATCACACCAAATATAAATCAGTTAGACTGTCTTAACCATAATAAATGGGAATTAGGTGAATTCACAAGTTAAAAGAGAGCCTCAGACTAACTAAAAACACAACCTTGTAACTGCATACTATTTTCAAAAGATACCTGTCAAAATTTAACAGTCTAGGAAGGTTGAAAGTCAAGAGGTGAAAAACCTTACAAGCAACGTATTTCTCTAAGACAATACTGCTATAATGTGTGAACAGTCAGCAAAAACGATAATGCTAAAAGGTAAGGAGATTTATTTTCAAAGACAGAAGGTTAAAAGTCCAACCAGATATATTATTTTAAAAGTTTGTGCACTTAAAAAGCACACCCACAAAATATATTACAGCAATAACTTCTGTCTCTGCAAGTGAAGACCAACAGCCCCATTATCATCACGGGAGACAACAAGAAACCTCTTAGTACTTGATAGAACAAGGGTGAGACTTCTCTTCTGTCCTCCAATTAACCTTTCTTAGAACTGCTCCGTCATCACGTCAGAAAAAAAAAAGATCTGCTTCTACATTCCTGAGAAAATTTATCAAGATGGAAAGACGTGCTTCCTGTCTGATTCCGATGACTAATATTCAAAAACAGAAATGGGAACTTACACACTGGCTGCATAAACAACCAGGCAGCTACATGTGAACATGTTCCCTGTATCAGCAGCCCTGTGTGCTTACGGTTCCACTTCCGAATGTTCTCAGAAGATGATAGTGCTTTCTTATACTCATCTGTATCTATCTCCACACCAACCACAATGCCTGACACACAGTAAAGGTTCATCAAGAGTTTGTTGGCGCCGGGCAGTGGTGGCGCACGCCTTTAATCCCAGCACTCGGGAGGCAGAGGCAGGCGGATCTCTGTGAGTTCGAGACCAGCCTGGTCTACAGAG
>NC_022023.1:2875702-2879840 GCF_000317375.1 Microtus ochrogaster
AAAAACCAAAAAAAAAAAAAAAAAAAAAAAAAGAGTTTGTTGGCTAATTCCTTAGGTACTTTTTAAAGATATTCGTGCCAGAACTTCTGAAGTGTCTGTTTTGTCCTAGATGTACTGAGAACACACCGATAAATAATGGTGTTTGCTCTCCAGGAGCTTATAATCTAGGAGTAAAACAGAAAGGTTTTTAGAGTAGAAGAAAATAAGAACCCCCTGTCCCCCAAGCAAAGAACTAGACAATACAACCTATCAACGGACCAGTAGGTAAAGCGCCCAGAGAAGGATTGAACGTCTGAAGGGCATGTTCTAAAGTAGATGATATATTTTATAAGCACCTGATGCCAGAATCAGGACTGTATTAAAGAAAAAGCCTTTAAATTAGCCTTGAGAAGCAAATGTTTGATAAAATCCACAGGGGAAATGCTAGCTGATGAGAAAGGATAAGTATATAAGGCTTAGGAGGAAACGTAAGTGCTCAAAGTCAAACGGCGTGGGCATAGAATACAGCCCACCCTCTAAGATCTTTTCCTCCTACAACTCTCTCTTCTCCAGTATTGACCCTGTCTAGCTCGGGGCTGTTGACTACAAACGAACCAAATGATATTTAAATTGAAGCCCAGGATTTAGAAACACATGGAACTCTAAAGTTTATTTGTTAGACAGGCTCTCTTTATGTAGGCCTGGCTGTCCTGGAACTCACTGCAGACCAAGCTGGCTTTGAACTCAGATCCACCTGCCTCTGCCTCCCTGCAGTGGGATTAAAGGAGTGTTCTGCTACGTCCAGCTTGAACTCCCAAGTTTTATGAATATCTTTTCTGGAAACAACGCATGCCACTTTTAAATATACTTCATTTCTTAGTTGATACAGCAGCAGCAAAGGGCTATTGAGGGAAAACTAACTCCTTCTGGTCAAGAGGATGAAATCTCTAACCTGGGTAGAGACCTGACACTTCAAGGTGCCCAAAATACAAGTGAATTATTCCATAATTAACCCAGTTGGAGTAGCTAATCACCTGGCTAAGGGAAGATAGACAACTCGTGGAAAGGCCAGATCACTTGGCCCATCCTGAAGAGATAGGCAGAATAACTGTCCCTTTAATGGGATACTGTACTCTCCCTTTCCAGGAGTTTTGCTGCCCAGTGCAGTCTCCTACGGAGAGCAGACACGCACTCCCGAGTTGTGACCTTTCTCTTCTTTCTACCTCTTTCCTAAGCAGCCTTCCCTGGCACTTTGAACGTCATGCTTTCTCTAAAGCCATTCCCCATCATGTGGCTGGCTGTCACCACACGGCTGACGTTCATGAAAGATTAACACCAGCAACATAGGTTTTCTCCTTCTCTCCTCTGCATAGCTGCTTGGTACCTGCTTACGGCTGTCCTGTCCTGGGCTTTTTCTTTAAAAGTCTGATAAAATTGTCCTTTTTGAATAAACATGGGCTTTGCTTGACTACCAAGCTTTTGCTGACTTTTCTTTACTAGACAGAGAAGAGGAACCCATTCCTGCATTCCCTGATGGCATCAGCAGGATGGTAACAACTTACTCCCGTTGACTTCATTACTCAGTAACTGCTCTCAAGCCCCTCTGTGTAAAATGCTCATTGTGTGACGGTCATAATCAGCTAGAACTTCAACTCTAGGTCTTTTCTTTTAGTAAATTTACTTATTTAGTGCGTATGAATATTTTTCATGAATGTATGTCTGTGTGTATTTCTAACTCCTGAGGAGACCAGGAGAGGGCATCAGATCCCCTGGGACTGGAGTTGCAGATGGTCGTAAACTGACATAGAGGTGCTGGGAGCCAAACCTGGGTCCTCTGCAAGAGCAGCCAGTGCTCTTAACCACTGAGCCATCTCTCCAGTCCCTCCAGGTCCTTTCTTAGTTCAGAAAAAGACCACACACGTACACTGAACAATCATAATAGCGCAAACAGACATGACGCTAGGTTTGATCGAGTGCTCTGTAATTAAGCTTTCAAAAGCATGAGAATTTCATCAAAATTTCCCAGAGAGCCTTTCCCAAACTACGTATTTACAACAGAGCTAGTGAGCAGCTCTCGTGACTCAGCAGAGACAAAGTGGGGTTTGGACACAGGAATGTTGGAAAAGCTTACCAGGTGGGGGCCTAGCAAAGGCCTAGACTCGGACAAGAAGGAAACCTGAACTGTACAGATGGCCTTTACTTGTAGTCAGTGAGGCAGAGAGGAGCAGAGGAGAGACTAGAAGCCAGCTCATCTGATGTCCAGACCATTTCAGGAAGTTCCCACCATGGGAAAATGAAGTCTTTTCTATCAGTGTTCCTTCTTTCACGCTGACCCTTTTATTTTAAATCAGAAATTCCCCCAAGGGACCTTGGCATACTGAATGCCAATTAGATTTCCTCCACCTGCTCTGGGATTTAGAGGGCAGTGCTAATTCAGTGCCCTCTAGGCTGACAAAGCCACGGGCATTCCTGGTATGCAGGGGTTGGTCTCCAATCTTTTTTTTTTTTTTTTCATTTTTTTTTTTTAAAGTCTGGAGCAATTAAAGGCTCCTGTTCAAGGCCTTAAGGAGGAAGTGGAGAGAGGAGGGGTATTCATTGGTCCAAAAGAAATGGAAGTACGGCCTCAGATCAGATTGATTGTTGTTGCAGAGCTGGGTGGGAACAAGGAAATTCTGGGAGGTGGCACTGGAATCCGGGTGAGGCAAACAAGCTAAATATTACTCAGGATTCTCACTCCCCGAAGGAATGCCATTGTCCTCCTGATCGAAGGGAACGAGGACTTGGACAGCAAAAAAGAAAAACCCCCATCCAAAAATAACTCGTCATAAAAACGTTTCCCTTTCTCTTCTTGCTTTCATATATACAAGTCCAAGCTGCCCAGCCAAGAATGGTGAGCACTCTGTACTCCAACCGTGCTCTGTATGGGTAGCACTCGTCTGAGGAAGTTCAGCATGGACCTTCCATCAGGGGCACTGGCCTGCTTTCTCTAGACTTTGGATTTCTCATTGCAGCCTTCAGAGTTGACTGCGGGATCCAACGGACAAATAACTAAACAGACGGATAAGCCACAGCATGGTGCAGAGTTTCAACCCAACTGCAAACACAAACTCAATCCGGTTCAGTCACCGAGTCTCTAGTAGAGTGCCTACACACAGCTGGCGCAGGGAATGTAACATCAATGTGAGCTCGCAGACATGGTTCTAACTAATGTGGCAATCGTGGCCTAGTTCGGGAGATGAGATTGCAAAATAACATAACAAGCACTGAAATAGGGTGTGTGCAAAATTTAGGAGGAGGCGCCAATCACTCTGCTTCTGAAAAGGAAGGGTAGGGATTGTTACTAAGCTTCCAGAGCCCTGATGGAGAGAAAACATGGTTGGAGTGTGGACACAAGGAAAATATGATTGAAGGAACAACCCAGTGAGCATCCCGTGATCTCCTACCATGACATAAAGATTTACATTTCCAGTCAGGCGGTGGTCCACGCCTTTAATCCCAGCACTCAGGAGGCAGAGGCGGGAGAATCTCTGTGAGGCCAGCCTGGTCTACAAGAGCAAGTTCTAGGACAGTTTACAAAGCTACAGAGAAACCCTATCTCAAAAAACCAAAAATAAAATAAAAAGATTTACATTTCCTTGCCTTCATGTTCAATTTTTTAAGATTTATTTTATGTGTATGTGTATCTTGTCTACATGAATATATGTGTACTATGATTGTGTTTGGTGCCCATGGAGGCCAGGAGAGGTGATTGGATCCCACTGGGGTTACGGATGGTTGTGAGCCACAATGTTGGTGTTGGCAACAGAATCCAGGTCCTCTGGAAGAGTAGCAAGTACTCTTTGCTGTTGAGCCTTCTTGATTTTTAAGTTTCCCTCAAGAGAAATTGTTCAAGAGAGATTTCAGCATCTCTTATGCACAATGTATTGTTAAGCACACAAACCATTACAAAGCAGACCCTTGAGGGATGGTGAGATGGCTCGTGGGTAACAGCACTTGCTGTTGTGCTTTCCTGTCCCTTTAAGGGACAAGCCACGCCCATTCCCCCTCCCCATCCACTGAGGCAGGCTGATCTTCAGCTTCCGGCCTGAGCTCGCTCTCTTTTCCATCTTCCTCTTGGAGAGGTAGCTTCGCTTCTGCCTCTCTCTCCACTTTTCTGCTT
>NC_022023.1:2880060-2885914 GCF_000317375.1 Microtus ochrogaster
ACCCGCCATGTGTCTCCCTGCCTGGAACCAGCCATTGCTCGGGGACCAGCAGCCGTCTCTGCCTGGGGCCCACTGTCTGCCGCCACATGGCCCGCTCGGGCCGCTGCTCTGGGACCAGCAGCCATTTCTGCCTGGGACTGCCTGCCACCACATGGCCTGCCGCCACCATTTGGGACCTACAGCACTTCTGCTGCCTACTGCCGCTGGGGATCTTGCAGCATTTTTAAAAA
The DNA here is from genome assembly GCF_000317375.1 of Microtus ochrogaster. NCBI lineage: Eukaryota > Metazoa > Chordata > Mammalia > Rodentia > Cricetidae > Microtus > Microtus ochrogaster. The sequence goes on from NC_022023.1 coordinate 2,880,291, forward strand.
AGAACAACACTTGCTACACAAGAGTAAAAACCTGAGTCCAGACCTAACTTAGTACTCACATAAAGGCTGGGTGTGTTTCTGTAACCCCAGCACTAGGGGGCAGAGGCAAGTGGATCCCAATCTGGTGGGAGGTATGGGGTGTTTGATGGCCAGCCAATCTAGCCATAAGGACAAGCTACAGGTGCAGCAAGAGACCCTGGCTCAAAAAACACAAGGGAGCCCATACCTGACAAGGACCATTCTCTCTGTCTCTCTGTCTCTCTCTCTCTCTCTGTCTCTGTCTCTCTCTCTCTCTTTCTCCCTCTCTGTCTCTGTCTCTCTCTTCACACACACACACACACACACACACACACACACACACACACAGAAGCAAACATAATATCATACACAAAACAAACCAACAAACAGGTCCCTGAACCCAATAAATTTGCCGTCTAGTAACTGAGTCACATATGAAAAGTGTGATGGGCAGATGTCTGCTAGGTCTAGGTGCCTCTGCCATGTGTGTTGCATGTTTGAGTCTCTCAGAAAAAGCATAACCTTCCCTTCCTTTCCCTTTCCTTTTTTTCCTTCCTTCATTTCTTTCCATCATTTTCTTTCTGATAATGATCAAGACATGCTGATCTTTCTCACTGGCTCCCTAACACACCTCCCCTGAGTTCTGCTATGCTGCTGCTTACTGACCTCCCTTGGTAAACAGGGCAAGCTAACTCGAAAGGCAGGACACTTTCTCTTTCTCCTCTCCCTCATAGTGGCTGCCAAGATTCACAGCTTTCCTGCCCTCTTATTTTTCTCTCAAACTTTTCATTGTTCACAAGCTCAAGAAAGAGACAGATACAGAGACAAACGCTCCTAAGTCATCTTAGCCTCTGGGAGTAAAGGAGAACCCAATCCCCTTCTCTGAAAGGATCAAAGTTGAAAAGTTCTACCTCATCCCCATATTTTAAACCAGGAGTTACAAATTCTTGCTTTTCACCACCACCACCACCACCAACATCTCCAACACCACCTCCACCACCTCCACCACCTCGACCACCACCTCCACCACCACCTCCGCCATTTCCACCACCTCCACCACCACCTCCACCACCTCCACCACCACCATCTCCAACACCACCTCCACCACCTCCACCACCACCTCCGCCATTTCCACCACCTCCACCACCACCTCCGCCATTTCCACCACCTCCACCACCTCTACCACCTCCATACATCTACTACATGCCAGAAGATACTCTGGTCATGAGGAAAAGAAATGAACACAATAGACAGAAAGTCTTGCTTTAAGAGACATACATTCTAGGTTCTACAGGTATGCATATAGAAGAGATGAGAGGGAGGAGGAAGGAGGGAGAGAAGGAAGTCAAACCAACAGGAAAGCCTAAGTTATGGCCAAAATAGACCGCTGCAACCCAGTGTCAGCTAACTGATGCTATGCAAAAACTTGCCGCCAATGTTTCAGAGCTGGAAGCTAGAAATTTTATGCAAATACCTCAGTTTTTAATACTTGACAATGAACGAAAACTCCAAGCAAAAATACTTCATGGGTAGAATTTTGGCTAAAAATGTCTGTTTAGGAAATGTTGGAAAACATTTCATGACTTTGGTTTAGACACTATCACGACAGGCCCGTGGTAAACACAGTGCTTGCTATACAAGAAGTTCTCCTAGACTTGAGGAGGCACCACTTTCTTTGTTTTGGTTTTGGTTTTTTGAGACAGGGTTGTCTGTGTAGCCCTGGCTGTCCTGGAACTCATTTTGTAGACCACACTAACCTTGAACTCACCGAGATCCTCCTGCTTCAGCTTATTGTTATGATTTAGACCTGATTTAAAGTTCACATATTGGGAAACTTAATCCCCAAATTTGAAGGTTGATGGTATTTGAAAGTGAGCTGTTGTTGTTGTTTTAAGCAATTAGAGTTAAATGAAGTCATAAGTGCTGGGATTAAAGGCCTGCGTTACCACCACCCGGTCAAGGAGACACCACTTCTCGTAGAGGTAGATTGGATAAACATCAAATAGCCAAACACATTTAGCCTGAGCCTCCTATAAAACATATCTCAGAGCATTTCCAGTTCTTAATTCCTTATTAATTTTTTTTTTCATTTCTTATTGTTCTTGTGGCTCACCGTGGTGCTATGTCTTGCTTAGAGACTGCCTTGCTAAGAATGAAAAGTTTAGTTTGCTCAACCAGAAAGTCTACACACAGCAATGCGAGCACAGCAGAGCCGTCTTGCTGGTTTGCCTGGCTGTGCTACAGGCTAGTATTGTTCATTAGTATGATTAATTATCATCTATTCTGTCATGAGCTTGCTATCTGGAAAATTTCTGAGGGTTCTGTCACCTCAAGTTCTCAACAAAGGGACATTTTCCAAATTATTTTGAGCAAAAAAATTTCCTACAACTAAATCATGTCTGCCTCAAAGTCACTGAAATACAGTACTGACAATTAAGAAGCAAACTATGATTGAAAATAAAGTTCCACAGATTGTTACATAGTTACAATAAAAATATTGTAACAAAATTTGAAACAAAGTATACTCTAAAAAGCAAGAGTTTCACTAGCTAGTATATAACAAGAAAAGAAAAATGAACTCTAATTCTACCTCTCCTAGATACTGAAAGGGTGGGCTTTCAGTATCTATATAACGGTACAACATAATCCAAAGCTTAAGAACAGGGGACAAAAAAATAATTGTATAGGTTTAAATCTCCAAACTCAGACCCTTAGCAAACTCTTCCGATGTAGGTCAATCATAGTGTCAGGAAAATTCCTCACCCTGTGAGGTCTCTAGAGGGGTGTGTTAGTCACAAAAGTTCACTGATTAGAAGCTTAGCCATACTCTTTCCAAAATAAGGTTCAATGGCTTTTAACTGAGTTAGTTCATTGTTTAGAAACTTAATGTAAGTCAGAGCTTCTGCTACACTGGAGTCCTGACTTAGGGCAGCAAACCCTTAATTTATAAGGTAATGGGTGAGAGTGCACACCTGTGATCCCATTACTTGGGAGGTGGAGGCAAAGAAGATCAGGAGTTCAAGGTTATCTTTAGTTAAACCGTGAGTTCAAGACCAACCTGGACCTACATGATAGACTCTGCTTGAAAAAAATCCGAAGTAAAGGGATCCACTTGAGGTCATCCTCAAGTACATGTCAAGTGACAGGCCACGTGGGATACGTGAGACTGTGTCAAAGACAAAATACATAAAATCTGATGGAGTAGCTCAGAACGGACCTCTGACCAGCAATGTGGCCTATGGCTTCTTTTGGTTACTAAACCCTAGGATGTGAAACTTGCGTCTCTATCACATTTTCTGTTTCTATTTTACTCTGATGGAGAAGTCATATCAGGGCAATCATTTTGTCTGAGTTTTACCGTGGTTAAGAGCCTTTCAACCTAGAAAACAGTTATATTTGACACTTGCTAGTATCTATATAAAATATTTCAAAGCAAGACACAACGTATTTCCAGCTGATTACAGAAACACAAAGGCATTTATAAGGACATTTAAAAAGCAATTCAGCATTTAAAAATAGTAAAGAAAACATTGTAAAGGCTTATTGCTGTGATTTATGGTTCAAAGTTCAAGGGCTGGAAAAACTTAACCCCCAAACTTGTATGTTTATAGTACTGGAAAGTGAGATTCTTCTGAGGAAATTAGAGATAAGTGAAGGAACAAGGGTGGGGACCCCACAACGAGAATAATGGTTTTATGACACTCTCTCCCACCACTGTGGATGCCTCTTACCGTTTAATGATACAACAAAGCTTTTGCCAGATGCAGCCACGTGACCTTTGCTGTCCCAGTCTCTAGAACTATAACAGATAAATTTACTTTCCTCAAGAGTTTAACAGTCTATGCGTTATGTTACAGATACACTAAAATCACACCAAGACACTTGCTAACTGAATAATACTAAATCAAATTATTCACATATTACTATAGGGGGGAACCCTTATAAACAAAACCCCGTAGGAGTGATGGGGACATTGTTAGAGAACCGTTATTTCTAGGTGAGAAGATGTGGGAGAGGGGCGTATCCCCTCACAGGGTTGCACATCAGAGAGCCTGCAGGTCAGATGTTTGCGTCTCCATTCCTAACTGACAAAACCAGTTATGAAGCAGCAACAAAATAATTTTATGGGTGGGGGTCCATGCAGCATGAAGAACTGTGTAAAGGGTCACAGGCAGCATCAGGAAGGTTTTCTGAATGCAATATGAACTTCCAATAATCCCCCGGAGACAGCTTGTCATGTGATCACTAGAGTCATTCAAGGGGCTCTTGAGACTTCAATTTGAGACAGGGTTTCACTTTGTAGTGCTGGCTGGCCTGGAGGTCATTACGTAGACCAGATAGGCTATGACAATCCTGTGTAAAAGCCTCTCAAGGGCTAGGAATACAGGTTTGAGCCACTGTATTTGTCCTCATGAGACAGATGACTTAGACATGGTCTGACAACCGTTTTACCCCCATAAATGTGAATGTGAGTGTTGCGGGGTATCAACGATTTTGAAGGCAGTTTTGTATGTCAGTCCCAGTAACAAATGGTCAAGTGACAAACTCTGAAACATTAATAAAGAACTTTGAACATAGAGGGGAATAACGCTATATTTTATAGCACTGCCTTAGGGACTGAAATTAAACAATAAAAGCTATAAACCGACAACAATAATCTTAGCACTAAGCTCGGGCAGGAGAATCAATGAGAGTTAAAGACCAGGTTGGGCTACCTAATGGGACCCTGCTCCAAACACAAACAAACAAACAAACAAGAACTGGCAGGGGTCTGACAGGCCTGGCCCTGCCTCTCAGTATCCCATCCATGGTGCAGGGCACTAACTCAACTCTGACGGGAAAAGCAGAGACGGAGAGGATTTCTGCTGTGAGTCAAAGGCACCTGCTTCCTAACTCCCCCCCCCCCATTTTCCCCCATCTAAAACATTTTCATTGGCTATCAGCTCTGTGCTCAAAAGTCCATCCTCTGTGATTTGTCATGTGATTCACATTACCCTATGCGGTGAAAATTTTTATTTATTCTAGGTTTTTGAGACAGGGTCTGATGTAGCTAAGATGGGCCTCAAACTAACTATACAGATGAAGATGGCCCTGAACCCCTCCTCATCTGTCTTCTCACAGGCACCAGGATTCAAAACCGCTCTTCCCTCTGTCCAGTTCTTATTCCCTTCTCCTTCCTCTTTTTCTTTCTCCTTCCTTCTGGTCACCATACTTGGCTAACTTTGTCTGTCTGTCTATCTATCTATCTATCTATCTATCTATCTATCTATCTATCTATCATCTTATGTATCTGTCTATCAATTATGTTTCTATCTATCTATCAATTATCTATCTATCTATCTATCTATCTATCTATCTATCTATTTATCTATCATCTATGTATCTATCAATTATCTATCTATCTATCTATCTATCTATCTATCTATCTATCTATCATCTATCCATCATCTATCAATCATCTATGTATCTACCAATTATGTATGTATGTATGTATGTATGTATGTATGTATGTATCTATCTATCTATCTATCTATCTATCATCTATGTATCTATCAATTATATTTCTATATATCTATCATCTATGTATCTGTCTATCAATTATCTAT